>NC_143553.1:24350000-24602500 GCF_054136105.1 Typopeltis vanoorti | reverse complement strand
ACTATAAGCACTAATGAAATTTATTACATGCACTTTCATCTATAATCATATAAGACTTTCGGATACGGTTGCATTATTTAATATTAAACTGATATTGCATATGAATTATTGCTACTCTTGTTTTTCAGTTTTAAATTACTACTTCACATATGCCATTATAAAGCAGTTTTTTGTTCTCTACATTCTTTTCCTTTCTTCTTAGTTTCCGATAAAGGCTGATATTTTAATTTTTCTTTCATTAATTTCCAAGTGTTTCATTCCGATCTGTAATCCGTATTGGCAGTCCATTTGCAATCTTCATTGTTTCCTTGAGCAAGACCATTTTACATTTTGAAACAGGCTGTAACCTCTCCATGTCCCTGGGATTTGGCAAGCATACTTCCCGTCCAGATTATTTAAATTAATAATTAATTGAAAGATAAATTAGAAGTTCAACCAAGAGAAAAAAAATAGATATCCTAATAATAACTGTGACATTTAAAAGGAAATTAAGTCGCTAGCATTAAGTTAAACCTAAGAATTTTAAATTTAAATAATATATTCAGCTAATAAACACACTTTATAAGAAAAAATGTGTTTGTCCCTTGTGTGTGTGGGGGGGCAGAATCCATAACAGAAGACTTCCACTAATGAACTGTCATTGTTTCTTGTAAATGTCATAATTTCGTTCCATTATCAGATCCGATCTGATTGTTCTCTAAGTTCAATAAATGCATTCTTTTTTTAGTTCGTTATAAAATCGTTTTTAATGTTCGCATCGCCTCCTAAATCTTTCTTACAACAAACGTTCTTCTGTGCCGCCAGATCTTGACACAAACGTAAAGACGGAATTCATTCCACTCACATGACGTCATTCCATAAGACATTTATTAAAACTCGGAGAATTAAGAAAGAAATAAACATTTAGTTTGCAGAAGCAAATTTTCCCTCTGACGATTTTCATCGCAAGCGAGCGGCCTCATGACGGGAGATGCTGCCATTCTTGTGTGCATGACAAAACAAAACTGCTAGAAGGAAACAGAGAGAGAGAGAGAGAGAGAGAGAGAGAGAGAGAGAGAGAGAGAGAGAGAGACGGGATAAGGTGGGGGGAAAGAAGTTGCGCGTTAAATTCTACAGTTTTCGCTAAATAACAGTTTCTTTGTCTTGGAGCTTAATGAACTTCACGCTAGCGGTTGAAAAGAGTGGCGCCCTCAGTGCTATTGTTCGTTGTCGGTGTCGTGACATGAGCAAGAGCAGAAACGTGTGGCGTGGTGGCCTCAGCCGCCAGTCACCAGCTCCGTAACCGACATTACTCTTAAGTGGTGACAAATGTCCGGAGCGTTTAAAACGGACCGACAAACGGAAGCGAAGGAAGTTCTTAAGTCTTTTTCTATCGCCTCCTCGGAAACCTTGATAGATCCACAACCTCCACGCGCTTTTATTTTTCTTGCTACTAAAGCCGGATGGGTCACTTGGCTAACATCATCTGTCAAGGCGCGCGTTGACCGACGACTGTCCTTTCACCGGACGCCATACTCGACACTACCATCCGGAGCATCAGTAGTATATCCTCTCTTTCATCAAGGAGGCGTCACAAGGCTGAAAGGACCACAGGAAGATCGGCACGAGACATCTGTTAGTGCCGGTTGAAACAGTGCGATGCGCGCTGTAACGCCGAACTATTCATTTTACCGTTACAGCGAAGTTTTATTGAATATCTTATAGTTATACATGCACGTTTCCATTATGTTAATATAATATAACAGAATCTCAAATCAAAAATGAAAGATATCACTTTTTTAATTAGTGAGGCCGTGCAAGTTTGAATCAGCTGATTCATATTAACAGATCGGATTTAACATTAATAATTACTTTATAAAGAAATGATTATTGACACCAGTTTAAATAGCAAAAATAAAATAACATGAATTTTAATTACGGCACTACTCCTGTTACCCTCTCGTATTAAGAATATCTATACTCGATTACTAATCGAGTAAAAATAACCAATGCCCATAACGTATCCTGTGACCACCAGTTAGTCAGTAAATGTCTAAAAACTGTTCTGGAAACCACCAGACAGTTACGAGTTCGTTGTTAATTATTCTTACAGTCGATGCTACTAATACTATGAGGCCAGTGAATTAATATATTTGATCTGCTAATTGAGTGCGTTATTCTGGCTGGTTGCTTGTTTTGCGGTATGAACAACCATGCACCTTCGTTTGAGACTGCCTGACTTACCTGCCTTCAGATGAGAAATCCTTATAAATGTTTTTCGCGTCCTAGATGGAATTCGAATCTCAGTCTTTCGAACCAAACGGCATAATCGATACGATTCGTTCACTAAGAGATGATAATTAACAATTTGACTTAGTACTCAGAAGACTGGAAAATCAATGAGAGATGATGAATATGAGATAGTTCAAGGGCGCGATTAATATCCCGGGGCGAGATTAAAACACCAGCACCCAAGGATAACTTGAATCCATGCGTCATCCACAAAGAAGTTGCAATACACTGGGGAACTGAAAAATGCATGTTGGTCTTCCATAAGGCAGCATTTATTATGATCTGATTTTATCATTACATTTAACACAAAAAATGCATAACATCACACTTTTACCCTCAAAGTTTTAATATTTAAGTTTCATCAATCTCAATTCACCATGAGTTTCGTGCGGACTTCACACGACGCCTAAAAATAGTAACTAATATGCTATGTGCCAATCAGTTAATAAAAATAGTACTGTTTGAAAGGACATCTTGTGAAAAGTGACGAAATATTAGAGACATTAGATAATATTTTTTGATAACAGACGTATTAATCATTCCTTAAATTCGACAGGTCAATAGTTCATATCACGTTAATACTGCATCTTTTGTTCCTTAAGATTAACGCCTTTTCCTTAGAATTTTTGTATCTAACCGACAACGGGTCTTTGGCATTGTTTTTATTGCAAGAATTTTGCACTTTAAATTTTTTTTTTTTTAATGTCGTCTTATCAGATTGATTTCTAAAGAACGCTTATGCCATCCCAAAGGTTATCCGATATTCATCCATCCTCTTTTTAGCATTATCTTGTGATTGCCTTCCGGAGGGAACTTCAAAAAGAAGACCTTCTATCGTCAGGGAATAATATGGCTGGAAAACACACACACACACACACACACACACACACACACACACACACACACACACACACACACACACACACACACACACACACACACACACACACACACACACACACACACACACACACACACACACACACACACACACACACACACATACACACACACACACACACACACACACAAAGGCGATTCCTTTTGCGGAGAGACTCTACGATTATTGCAGTGTGAAATGGAGAGTGGCATACGTGCTCCCTTTCCCTCCCAAATAAACACGACATTAAAACCACAGAAAAGTATAAGAAACAATTTTATCATTACTTAAAAACTAGTTTGATTTTAGATCAAACGTCACTAAAATAATTCCTATAGTTAGTAAAAGTTATATTAATGTTAAAGTTAATATTAAGATACATCATTTAAAGAAAGAAATATCTAATATGTAATATTAAATATTTCCTTTTATATTGATATATTTAATATTAAATATGATTTACTTTGAAATATTTAATATTTCAGACTAAATCATAAATATTTCTAGATTATAGATAATTATTTCTGGAAAATTTTCCAGAAACTTCTCTAAATTAATATTAATTTTTATGGCTATTTTGCCTACATTCTAAATCTAGATAACTTCTACATTAGCTTCACATTGTATTATGATATCCAGATCTGTTAATCAGTTTCGTCATTAATTTCTTTCGAAATGTGAACTCCTCTCTCTCTCTCTCTCTCTCTCTCGCTATAGATTTAAAGGAAATACTGGTAAATAAGTAAAGAGATATGGAACGTGGAAAATGTTTTTCCGTAAATGAAAACTTGAATTTCTGAAAATGAATAAGCAAGATTTTTTGGTATGTAGCTCCTATGAACTGTTTCTAGCTACAGTTGTATTGAAATCATATTAATAAAAAAGAAGGCATTTATTTCATTAAATGGTGAAAACAATAATAGCAGTGAACATTGGCAGTTTTCACGAGGTCTGGACGTAAGAAACAGAAAAACGAATTAACTATGTTGTAAATCTGCCTTTAAGATTTACAACACTACATTACAACAGATTTACAAAAATGAATGAAATTTGGGACATCAGTTGGGAAAAACAATGTATAAACATCGAAATATAAAAGTACTGTATAAATCCAAGATTCGTCCTTCTTAAAGTACTATCCTCACATTTCGAGGATCCTTTCTCACGGATTTTGTTTCAGTCGCATCTATCTTCCTTCCATCTGATTCAGACGGATTGGTTCTCCTCCTAATGAGGAGTCACGGCGAAATAATGCAGCCGGCACGCCACTCCTCTGCTGCATCCCTATTGGAGGTATATTCATGACCGTAGTCCGTGTGTGTTCACGGGGACGGTTTGCCTGCTTGCAGGATGAAAAAAAAAACAGTTAAACTGGGGGAAAAATCTTACTTACCACGCCCAAGACCAGCTAACTTAGCTATGGCTGAGGAAGATCTTTAAGCTTCTCACGTCTCCGACGAGAATCGAACCTAGGACACTCCTTCCCTAGAAATATCGTTGCGAAGCGCACAGCCACTAGTCTAACTGCGCGAACTTTCAGTCGCATACTTCTATATTTTCATCAGTGTTCTTCTGCAGAACTGTACTATAATTCGTCCACTTTTCCCCAAGTCTATAAACGAATGAGCAACTGCTGAATAACGTATTTTACGTATTTTATCTCCGCTTTTAACATACTAAAGCAACTTTATCGTGCAATTTCGTTTTTTTTCTATCTATCTCCCCCCCCCCCCAATGTTTTTAATAGTACTGTCTTCCACATTCCATTATACCTGACTATGACCTGAAATTGTCCAAAACATAAACGAGTTTGTTTTTTCTTCGTAACTACTTATCCTGTGCTAGAATGTTTTCAGCTTCTCGCGTGCAGGGTAGTTTGTCCGTAAATTTGTACGTGTTTGTTAACTGGTCTGCATAATAACACTGGTTGAACATTTTTAAACTTCTAAAGTTAAGAATGCTATCTGTATGAATTGACTAAATTCATACTATACGCTTTGTATAGTTTGTGATATTTCTGAAATAAACCTCTGGGCAATAATGAACAGAATGCATAGACGTAATGTAGAGTATAAGCACAATATGCAATTTGTACACTACGTTATGGAGAAAATAATTTTAAAATCAAAATATCCAATAATTTTGCTCTCTCACCTTACAGTATTTAGCCTAAATTCCTATTTAAGACTATGTCAGGACAATAACATGACTACACACACACAATAGTGTCTTAACCTTCAAAAGTGATTATAAAGGCGATAGACTGGCAGATGCTGACTAGAAAGCGTAACCAAGAATAAAAGTCCTGTAACACACTTATAAATTTTAATTGCTTTAGCATTAAACAAATTTTATTTCCCAAAGATTCTCGATTATCCGAGTATATTGTATATCGTATACAATATTGTATTGTATATAAATGTCAGATATATCTTAGTTAATCATTTTGAAATACAACTTAAAAGTATTGAAACGTATTTCTTTATAATTTATAAGTTACAACGCAGAAATTGTGGTTAGCTTCAGTAGAATGCTTCTTCTTCGTTTCATTTAATCAACGATGTGAACAAATAGAACAATATAGTTCTGCATTACAGACAACCGTCTCCATACCATGTTCTTGTGGCGCGTTTGGATGATGTAAATATAGATGAAGGGAAAACCAGTTCTGTAAAAACTGTTCATACCGCTACTTTTCAGAAACAGCAAATTTAAAAATACATCAACTTCCGATAATTTTGGACGGCTTTCAAAGATTTCTCAATATTCCTCAAATTTTTTTATTATCTCCGATCTGTATAACTTCTCTCACATTTCCCCCTCTCATTTGGTCTTGAAAAACCTCGAAAATCAATCATGGCCCGACTATATGCATGGCCCTTTACTAGGTTATAGGACTAACTTTTCACTTAAACATTTCAGTAACTATAGATTTCTCGAAGATTGGAGAGGAGGTCAAGTCGCCAAAGGTGTTTGCGGTAATCAATCAGCTCTTGCATAGTGTGCATGCAGTAATCAATCAATCACTTCAGATCGGCTAGCCTGTGATTGAACGCATTAAAAGAAAGTCAGTCTAAGTCAAATACAGAGATCACCGACCAATCATGGGTAAGAAATCTCTCATGAAAGAAGAACGATGTAGGCCTCTGGACCAATTATAGCTGGCCAAACTAATGCCACATGCAAGTACTGCATTATCAGACATGGTGATTCCAGAATGCACAATACAGAGTCTGGTGGGTTTTGTCCATTCAGTTTGAGTGGAGCTGCATTGATCAAACGAATCCAGCATAGTGATTCATGAATTCAATATTCATGCATGATACTTGCAATCAAGACTTCGTAAGTTACTTTCAACTCGCAGGAATACTGATGTGAGGTGGCAAAACTTCAGTCCCGTATCTATAGTAATGCATGCAAAACTGCAAGACCCAAACCTTCCACCCTATATATATATATATAAAGCCCATAACATCTTTCTATCTTTTTTTAGGTATAACAACTAATTTTATGATATTTAAGCTTTTTGATATTTTATTTTAAAAACTGTCTCCTGTGATTGTAACTGTTGATTAAAATGGCGTTACTGGAGCGAAAATATCTGAATACCGGGAATTTTGCATACTCTTCGGGGAAAAAAAAAAGTTTCAAAATGAGACAGTGAGAGATATTGACTATGATAAAGAACGCATTAAAATAAACGATAAATAGATGCTCTAAAAAGGAAAAAAAAAAAAAAATTTGAATAACGCGATTAAATGCGTGTATTCTTTTTCTCTAAAATAGTATTTCGTGTTTCTTTTGCATTGAAAAGAAACACGTGTTTCTTTTCAATGCAAAATTGCAAATTACCTGTTTTATTGTGTTCTATTACAGCACTTATAGTTAAAGAATCTATTAGGAAGAAGAAAAGGGAAATAATGGAAAAAATTCTGCAGTCTGGGGTATTTTCAAAATATAACTTAGAGCACGCAACTAATGCTATTGTTATCAAGCGCAAGCATCCACTGCAATTCACTATGAAAGGTGTACTGCCATCTGGTGTGATGTCGAGAAAACTATGTTGAAAAAAGGCACCTTGATTGAAATTCCACAAGTTTCCTTCTGTTAGCTTATACCATTACTCCTTCAGAGGTAATAAGCACAGAGAAGTATACTGCAAGAGAAAACAGATTTAAAATCTGTCCGGGATATAATAGTTTCTTACTTTTCACTCAGCGTAATTAGAACAATGTAAACTTCGTTCGCAGACGGTCTCCGTAAAATGTCAATCTTTGCACGCAGCTGTTGCTGCATCATGTGCTCCACGTGCCTCAACAATAGCTATCACCAGGGACGTACTAACTTTGCAGTCTTGAATAATTAATAAAAGACACCGTCAAGTGTGTTATTTGAGACAGAATATCTGCACCGTTTTCCGACTTCTTCCTATATTTTCAGGCAGAAGGAGGAGGAAGACGACATTTATTACACGGTGCCGTTAGAGGATGACGGCAGCTGCAATGAGAAACAACTCCCGCTAACAAAATAAGGCTTCGTCATTCCCAGATAAAATATTAAGAAAACTGGCAAAAGTTTTAAATTGATTACAACTTTTATCTTAAGTATGTTATGCTCTCTCTCTCTCCTCCCCCCCTCAATGTGGAGCGTCAATTCTGAAGGTTTTGAAGTCACAGGAATGTGTTTCTGCTCTTCGTAACGAGATGTGCAGAAATATACAAACAATTGGTTTCTTTTCGACAACGTCTGTTTGTCGTTTTAAGGGTGGAGAAATAATTTCATGAAATAAGCGAGTCATTTCAGCGGACAGGTGAATAGATAGAAAGACTGAGGGTGATGGGGAAGGAGGATTAAACGTGCTGCCAAAAGAGCAGAAGACAAAAATCGGATTGTGTTGTATAAAAAGGGAAAAAAAGTATTTTCTGAAAATAAAAGCTGAAAGCTTAGCATAATGAACGGAATTGCAATGCAGTGAAAATAACACCAAAGTGAAAGTGGAATAGAAATAATGAAAGTTCCACAACGAAGAAACAAACTTAGGCACATTAAAAAAGGAGGAGCGTGTTAAAAACCGAAGCATCTTACTCGACTGTGTTTAATGGGACAATTCAGAGACAATCGGGAAACTGCTTTTGTTTACCACCTTTTTCGGCTAATTGGAGTATCAAATTAGGGTTTTTGTTCGTGTGATTAGAAAAGTTAGTCTAAACGTTTAAATCATTAGACTCAGTGCTTGCAGAGAACTGTAAAATATCGTCCCTTTCTAATCGGATCTAATTCGACAGGCCGATATTTTTTTTCTTGAACAACAGAATAGTAATTGTGGGAATGTAAAGTGTAAGAATAAGCTTCTTTATCGTTATTTATTTTTATTATTTCTGATACATTAGTTTTCCAAGGTCCGCGCGATTAGCATAGTGGCTTTGCGCTTCGCAACCATATGACTAGGGAAGGAGTATCCCAGGTTCGATTCCCGTCGAAGACGTGAGGAATTTGAGGATCTATCTCAGCCATAGCCAAATTAGCCGTATTGGGCGCGGGAAGTAGGGTTCTTTCCGTCAGTTTATCTGGCGTTTTTCATCCCGCAAACCGGCCCAGGGAACATACGCCTATACAGCCAAAAACATTCCCCCCCCCCCCAGCGACAGACTAGGCGACATTTCGGTTGGGAGTGGTACTAACAAGTAGTCGCATCTAAGTAACACGCGGACCCTACAGAGGAAGCGGGAATAACGCATAGTGAAAGAAGAAGAAGATACATTAGTTTTCCAAGGTAAAGCAACTGTTACTCAAATAGCCTATTTTTGATGCATAACTTCTTGAACAAATTGCCTGTAATGGCTAAAGTGTGCAGCCAGAACTATACGACTGTATAAATGTGTTTTGTATATTACTTTCAATAATTAAGATGAAATGAAAGCTGCCAATTAAAATGAGAGTGCTTTTTTCCCCCTTTTTTTTACTCTTCTACCTTTGTACTCTCTCTCTCTCTCTCTCTCTCCATTTCATTTTTTACCCCAATAATTGCTTTTATTTATTTTTCATTCATGTGACTGCTATATTCAGCAAGTTAAATTATTATAAATTTAAAATAAGTAGTATATGTAATAGTAATAATAACGAATCTCTCTGGTGTATAAATATAGAGGTGGTCCGCGGGTTACGGACGACCCGACTTACGGTGTTCCGTACTTACGAACGGCTGCCAAGGCTTCCTATAAGAATAATTAATAATTAAATTAATGGTTCCCAAACTGTGTGCCGCGAAATATTCGAATAGTTTCACTGAAATAACTGAAATAACCACACCAACTGCGCACTGAAACTGTTAGGTAGGCCTATGATCTGATTTTGGGCGCCATGGAAAAAAAATCCTGATATACTAAGCGCCGTGAACCGAAAATTTTTGGAACCACTGAATTAAATAATTAAATTAAGAATTAATCCTGATTTATTAATTTAATTATTTAATTTCTTCCACTAGTTTCTTCCGCGCATGTAAACAAATCCACATGTAAGAGTTTGTTTTCACATTCTGTTTGTTTGAATTAAAAGAAAAAACACAATAGTTTCTGTAACTTATTATTAGAGTACAGGGCTATTATTATTATTATTATTATTATTATTATTATTATTATTATTATTATTATTATTATTATTGCTACATATGAGACATGTTCTTCGTTGGCAGTCACCTGCCAACGAAGAACAAAGGATGTCGCCATCTTAAAAGTCGCACTTTAGTCGCTAACGGGAAGAAAGGCTAAAGGTCACCGAGACAGCGAAGTTCAAGCAAAATGAGCTGCAACAAATGCAATAAGCCATTAAGCGATGAAGGCAGTGTTCCGGATGTAACAAAAAACAACACTTCCACTGTTCAGGGATCTCAGAAAGCACGTGGAAAGCAAAAGGAGCTGTGAAACGGACCGAATGGCGATGTCAACAGTGCCGTGAGAAAACGAAGAACAAAGACCAGACACCAAAGAAAAGTAACGACGCACATCAAGGTAAGCCGCTTCCAGATCCTAAAATTATAGATAACTTTGATTCATTTAAACTCATGGTGAAAGACTTATTAAATGCACATATGGAACAAATTAACAAAAAATTCGAGGAGTATGAACATTACATACAGTTCAATAACGAGACCTCAGAAGAAATGTTAGGAACCATGCGAGAAATAAAGACAAAATTAACGGTAGCGATAGAAACGCAAGAAACACTCCAGCGCGAAAATCAAGAATTGCCGAAAGAAGTGAACACACTCGTGTCAAATGGAACACATGCTACAAAAAGAAAGAAAAAAAGAACTTCAAATTGAGGGAATAACGAAAGAAAATACAGAAGACTTAAGCAACATAATGCAACTGATCGGCAGCAAAATTGGAATTCAAATCGCAACCACAGATATCACCTATATCAACCGAGGCCCACAAAAAAATAAAGAGAGACCGCCACCAATCATCGCTCATTTTACCAACAGAAATCTGAGAGACTCCATTCTTACAACAAGCAAGAAAACAAGGCCGACAACAGCGATCCTAACTGATAAGAAACTCCCAACACCAATCTATCCAACGGAACACTGGACTCCATACTTCAAAAATCTTCTATACCAAGCAAGGAAGACAAAAACAGAGAAAAACTACAAGTTCCTGTGAACAAAGAATTCCCAGATATTTTTGAGAAAGAATGAAAACACTCGAGTATACATAATTACAAGTGAATCCGACTTACACAGCCTACCAATATAAAACACGAACTCTTTACATCCTTAAGAATAAGATTTGAACTCATTTAAAAACTATATAATGGAGATCTCAAACATAGGCGAACCTATCCAGTCAGACAACATAAACTTCAAGGTCTTTGACTCTCTGAAGAAATGATCAGACAACATTTCCACCAACACCAACTTCACAATCATACACACAAACATAAGAAGTATAAAAAAACACTGGCTTACATTGACAACACAGCTCAATTATACCATGATAAACATAGATGCGCTAATACTGACCGAAGTTGCAATAAACGACACAGAAATTTACGCATACAACATAAATAATTATCAAACCTACAATTTATGCAGACCAAACAAAAGTGGCATGTGGCATTTATCAAAGAAAAATACAATGTGACAGAAAAACAAACTCACTTCGAACATGCAGAAACACTAATTTTGGAACTCACAAATAGCAACAATAATATCAAATACACAATAAACACAATATACAGACTCCCAGATAATAATCCACTCAGTTTTCTTCACGAGTTAGAAACTTGGCTAAGCGCATCGAACCGCGTACAACACACAGGCTCATCCTAATAGGAGACATTAATATAAATACTCTTGACCACGCTTCTTCAATCACTAACACATATCCTGATATACTAAGTCAGTACAACATAAACCCTACCATTATTTCCTCAACAAGAGAAGAAATACTCAATAACTCACTAACACAATCATGCATTGATCATATCAATATACGGGCTCCCATCCATACATATACATCATCAGTAATTAACGTAAAAATTGCCGATCACTACTTTGTCTTAACTTCGTTTTATTACGCTTCCTACCTCCCCCCCCCTCCTACCACCACAAAAGTCGACAAAACTTGATCATACTAAAGAGCATTGTCGTTAACCAAGTAAAAATACAGACTGGAATTCCCTACTTACAATACACGATCCTGTAACATTATACGAGAATATTCAACTAAAGTTCACAGAAATATTCAAAAAAAGCAACAAAACCTACACAAACGAGGCGACAAACAGACAACAATCCATGGATAAATGACGACATACTAAATACTATTACTGAAAAAGAAAATCTATGGAAAAAACTTAAAACGTCACCCAGTAACACACATTTACAAACCTTATACAAAAACACAAGAAATAAACTAACAACAAAAATTTGTAGGACCAAAAGACGCCACTACTTCCAAAAATCCATGGAATATAACGACAACATTAAGCAAACATGGGCTATACTCAACGAATTAGTAACCCGAAAAAAGAAAACTTCAGCACAAGATTTTATTGCAAAAAAAAAAAAAAAAGCTTCGGTCAGGACACAAACCAAGAGGAACTAGCAAACTCATTCAACCATGCTTTCACAAACAACACCACACAACTCAAAAAGGACAAACTACCAACGATCAACAAAAAACTACCAACACAAAGTCAACAACAAACGATGTATTTTCCACCCATAACAAAACAGGAACTGAAAGAAGCACTCCTAAAACTAAAACCAAAGACCACTCCAGGAATAGACAAAATAAGACTCACAGACCTTATAACACACTTTGAACAAATAAATCCAATACTTTTGAAACTCGTGAACATAATATTCGACACAGGCATTATTCCACAACAACTAAAAACTGCAGTAATTACGCCAATATACAAACACGGCAAAAGAAACGATACTCAGAACTACAGACCAATAGCTACCCTACCAGTCATCTCAAAATTATAGAAAAAATAACACACACCAGACTACAGAACTATTTACAGAAGTACAACATCGTCTCACAAAACCAATACGGCTTACAGAAAACAAAAAGCACCATTACTTTATTAGAAGACATCGCCGACACAATAAACAAAGCTCTCGACAAAAACAAGTACGCCGTCCTTATACTGCTGGACCTAACCAAAGCATTTGACACACTTGAACATGACATACTACTCACCAAACTATACTCAATAGGTATAAGAGGAAAACTGCATACATGGTTCAAGAACTACCTCTCAAACAGAACACAAGTAACAAAAATAGGTACAATGTCACAGTCGGAGTGTACAAGTAAAACACGTACCTCAAGGTGCCATATTATAACCCACTCTATTCAACATATACATTAACGATGTTCATAATATATCCATAAGAATAACATTGCACTACTAGGAATCCACACAGACATTAACACAGCTCTCTGCAAAGCACAAGACCTAAACGAAATCACAACATACTTCCACCAGAACGCAATTCTAATCAACGGCACCAAAACACAGATGTTGATAATACACAACCCAAGAATCATACGCCCCGCATCATTATCGATACATTGTCACACATACCGCTGCATTAATAACACAAATACCTGCCAATGTTCCGAAATCAAACCTGTAACACACGCAAAATACCTCGGTCTCTATATAGATTCCCACCTTAAATGGACAAAACATATAGAATACCTACACACCAAACTCCGGATCATCGCAGCATAACTCTTCCAAGTTAAAGACATTATTCCACCCAACATAAAAAAAACTCCTATATCACGGTATCTGCGAATCCCTACTCAGATACGGAATAACAGTCTATACAAATACATCAAACAGCCACCTAACAAAATTAGAAACGCTACACAGGAAAATCGTGTCAACAGTGATCTGGACACCTTACACGCAACAACCAATATCCGACAAGCACATGGCGATACACAGAATTCTGAGCATTAAAAACCTGAAACACTACATGACATTAACAAGGAGTTACTTCAACATCATCTATCGAAACAACAGAGACACATATCGTATAACACGACCTACAACAACCCTCTACATCTCCACACCCTTCAACAATTCATACGGTTCTTTTGTGAGATCACATCAGATACCCACGCAACTCAACAACCTACCAAGAAAGTTAAAACACGTAGATAACTACAGAACATTAAAAAACGAACTCTGGAAAATATACCAACAAAGTTAAGAAACCGTTAACACTAATATACACATCACAAATCACTAGCATCCAATGCCTACATCCCATACATAAACAGTAGCAACAACACAAATAGTGAAGGCTAAATCCCACCCTCTTCATAAAAGCTAACCTAAGCTTCGAAGTAGGTGGGATTAACTTGCCTCACTCATCTTCAAGTAATACTTATAAGCAAATGCAGAAATTCGTATGTATAATCATTCTTTCTCAAACTTAAAAAAACTAATAATAAATAAATAAAAATAAAAATAAAATAAAAAATTATACAAAAAATTCTGTATAATCTTCACTGTTAATATTAGAAGAACATGTGTTATAAATACATAATATAAAGACAAAAAAGTATTATTAAAAATTTTAATTGAAATCCAATGTATGAATTGCAGCACTTAGTGCTGAACTCTGTAAAATTATAATATGCAATGTCACACAAGATGTTTATTGTATGTATAAATATTTTAGCAATCAATAAAATATATTATTATTAAAAAAAACAAAAAAACATTATAGTATTATTATTACCACATGTGCGCTGTTCATCACTGATCTGAGTTACGTACTAATCCAACTTAAAGACGTTCTCAGGAACGTATCTCGTTCGTAACCCGGGGACTGCTTGTATTTAATTTCAATGTGATTCTAAATATAGTTGTTTCACTTTTATAAAGCTGCCATGTAACAACAACAATAACAATAATAATAATAATACGTTTTTAAAAACTCCTTCTTACTGTACTTGGCATTAGTCCCACTCCTTTCAGTCAATTCTTGATAAATCATGGTGCAATCGATGGATTTGTCTGCTTTTTCTGGAGAGGAGGAAGGCAGTGCTATGTAACAAGTGACAATTTTAATCCATTTAATAGTAGTTTATGAGCAGTTAAGCAGTTAGTCAAAGGCAAACAAAAATACAACAGAAAGATTAAAGATTAACTCAGATTTGTATTATTTCCCCTTTTTACCCCCATATCTTGGATTGTCATATATTATGAGCGCCACTCTGCAACGAAAAAAAAATTAACAATTTTCAGTAGACGAATGCTATTTTCATTATGTGAGTTAATGAATTTTGATGTGAATCCCCACCCATAAAAAGGTTCTATTCTCTAAAATATATTTCTGCCATGGGGTGTAATAATCTTTTGGTAGATTTTTTTATTATCAACGTTGCGAATATTTAATTATTTATTCGATACACATGATTTCAGCACTTTGTTATTTATTGTTTATTTATTTATTTTTTATTTTTTCAAAACAAAGGGAGAATTATGATTTTTCGGATCTGTAGCAGCTACGTTGAGCCTCCGTAGCTTAGTTTATATCGACAATGCCCTTCGGTTGGAAGGATTGGGGGGGGGGGTCGAATTCTGTTTAGTAAGCAAAGAGTATTTATAAGAGCTTTTCAGTTAGTCAATCTCATATGGAGAGATTTTCCTCCCGGAAGCTCGGGTTTTAAAATAATCACTTCTACGCTAACAGAAAAATAATTTTAATATTAAAACGAACACGTTGTTGTTTCGTCATTACTGATTAGTAATAACGTAAACTGAGTTATCATCTTGTGTCACAAATTATTATGACAACTTCCAAAAGATGTATTATCACGTAGCTAACAGAACTGTATTGCCATTTTTCTAATGACGCTACGATATTATTATATCATCATATCATGTCATGATATCATTCTGATTTAAATAGATTTCGATCACTAATGATTTCGATAGATAGAACAAACATTTCTTTCTCGCTCTGTCTCTCTAGCAAATACAGTTTTCTGACATTAAATGACTCCCGTTAAAAATGTTTAGATTTTCCTTGCCGCTATTTTCAGGTTGGAAAGAACTGGGATTGCATCCCTCTAGGACACAATGAACGTTCTGAAGGGCTTTTCAGCTGAAAATGGGTTAGTAGGTTCAGTGCGGCAACAATGACAGTTCTTTTTTTTTTTTTTTTTTTAAGCACAAACCAAACACAGAATACAACATATGCATGCCGCGCGCACTCGGCAGACATAATACACTAGCCTTAAAACTTCAGTTACTTCAGCCTGATTAACAAAAGAAACCAACTTACTGTAACAGAATTATTACAAGACAATTACAGTTAATCACGGGTATCCTGTTGGTTTGCATTATTTGCAGGAGGGAGTTAAAAGATCATTTTCCTGTAGGAAAATCCCTGCCACCTCCGTATGATGCGATGGTACAGTAATAGTCGCGCCTTAATCGTCTGCCACCAGACGAAAAGCTCTAATAATGTTTCTCTCCTCTTAGATGGGATTCAAACAGCGGATAAAGGAAACACCACAAACAGTGGATACTTAAATTAGTAACGAATGTTACTAATTTAAGTATCCACTTAATGTGAAGAAATTAGTTTTCATTTAGTAACCGCACCTTTTTTTAAATCATTTTATTATGATTTCAATAGATGTAACTAATTTTTCGATTTACTAATAATCTCTCCACTTGAATACTTACTCTTCACTTAATTGGACTCTTGCACGGTATTCGGATTACTGATCATAACAAATAGTTCCATATATGTGTGCGAAAGACATAATCAGACCTATCACGGTTTAATTCCTACAGGATATTGATAGAAGGAACAAAATAAATAAAAAAATGTGATTAATAGAAAAAAGCTGAAATTTCTAATAAAGTTTAGTGTAGTTAAAGTCTTCAGCATCTTGTATTTCATGGCTTGACAAACACACAACTTTAATGGTTTTGTGATACCAATCACGTTTTCTGAAAGAAACAAAGTTTCCTCCAAAACTTTATAACTTCATCAAAACTATTGATTCTTAACTTATTGCACTAGTGAAGCATTAAGCTCAAACTTGACTGTAAACTTCAGTTTTTTTTTTTTTTTTTTTTTTTTTTTTTTTTTTACGAGGAAAGTTTTAATGGGAGATAGAAGGCTGATTTCTACTTCGATTTTATTTTTTATCTTTTTGCCTTCACCGTTTCATTTGGCCGTGGGAAATTTTTATTAGCTCTAAGTGATTTAACCACAGAGAACGTAACGTATTGTCAAAGATTTCAGAAATAGTTTGCTATGAAAGATATCCGTTTAATGTTCACTTTACGTCTTACAGTGACCCGATAAACCAGAACTGCACTCATATTTCATTTGGGAGCCTTAAACAGTGTTTATTTTTCTTTTCTGTATTCATTTAAAGTATTTGTTTCAGATCTCTTTTTAAGGGAAGAGAACTCGAGTAGCATTCGGTGAAATGCAGAAAATGAGCAGTTTACCAGCTGGTAAGCAACCTTTACTTTGCCATTTAATCTACCGTTGGATGTTCTGTAATGAGCCCTTGAAGTACTTTTTAATCAATGAGCTGATGTTTGTAGCTTTAAGTGACACACGCAGATTTTTTTTTCCCTTTACAGCTGCTACCCTCCGCTTATTCCTATTCTTCGGGAAAACTTAATCAAAACGGCGCTTTTGCAACAGAGGTTCGTCGAAGACACTTACGGGAAATTATAAGATCAGAAGAGTAAAGTTCGGTCTATTCCGCAAATCGACCAAGTATCTTTTTTATCCCATTTCTTTAGTTTTAATTGCAACGCAGTTTAAAGGACTTTAAGTTCTTTATAATGGTGGAAACAGGCTAATTCACTACATTGCTCTTGTAGAAATGAAAACGCACTAGATTTCAGAAATTTCTTTCTAATAAACATTATTTTTTGTCACAGTTTCTTTAGGCATGTTATTATTATCATGTTTTTGCCTGAATTGCATTTGCATAATTTGTGTTTTAATTTTAATTGAGGACCCAGGATAAATTACATGTCCAATTATTTTGCATAGTGACTTCGGTGAAAAGTATTAATAAAAGAAGAGTGAAAAAATAAGCAAAAATAAAAATAAACAAATAAAGTGTCTAAACTTTCTTTACTAAGCCAACACGTTTACTCCAAAATCAAAATTGGTACTTGCTGTTACTCTTGAAGTAAAAAAAAAATTATAAAAATTACTATTAATAGTGCAAACGCTATTATTTGGCAACCTGCCTCTTCCTCAAGCACCCAGTTCTTCATTGGTTCTTAACCAAAATCTCTTTAGTTTTACGCCATTTTGAATCTAAGCCTTTCTCAATAGCACTAAAACGCACGCGCAATCTCAAAAAAAAAACGTAAAAAGGATCACATACATACATTCATCTTTAATACAGAAAACGAAAAAGGATAAAATTAAATCTAACGAATATCATCTGTAATAAACGTAATATTGCAATACACTCTAAACTATTATCATAATGTACAGCTACACACAGTACTAAAACTTATATTGCTGGACTAACAGTAGAAAGAGAATTATATAAGGCTCCAGGAGTTGTAAAAATATCCCCAAATCCAGCAATAAATGAACAGTACAATTTATGATTTTACATTATTGCAATATTGCAAATAACAATAATGCCTTGTGACTACCGAGTTTATGTCAATAATAGTTTTATTGACAATATAATAACCCCACGGTATTAGCAGTAATAGCTAATTGTAACTATGTTTAAACGTAAACATAGTTACAATTTAATTATTAATGTGGAGACACGTCGTACTGATTCGCAGTAATAACGCTTCTTGAGTTCATGTGATAATGTATTTCTCATTAATATGATTGCAAACAAGGGATTGATGCTATTGCAGTATTACGTTTATTATAGATGGTATTCGTTATATTTAATTTTATCCTTTTTCGTTTTCTGTATTAAAGATGAATGTATATGATGATTATGCACCTTCTGTTTAATCAAACACCCAATAGGTTGCGTGACGTTCGATTTTACAGCAGTGGCTTCGAATAATTACTAATACCAGTACATAAGTGAGCTCGCACACCAGTGCACGAGTTTATGTCACGTGAATCGTAACAGTTCTCTAGGGAAAACTTTATGTCCTGGTTTCCCCCGAAATTTTCCTCTCACTGCATTAAAACTTTCATTGCTTAAAGTGATTAATAGAAAATTGTCACGACCATTACCGTGGGTGCTGATAACCGTAAATTTGCGTCTATAGCCGGGAGAAAATTACGTTTTCATGGCAAGGGTTATTAATGCAATTAAAAAGGCGCTCACATGATGTTTTAAAATTTCAGAATTTACAGTTTTAAAGCACTTTTCGTGAAGAATTTCCATCTTTTAGGTATTTAATAGCATCCCTATACAGCAACTAGTACAATGCATTAACTCAACGGATCGCAATATTTGGCTTTTCTGTTTAAATATTTCTTCTTTCGCCAGATTTCACATTCTAACTTATTATCAAACCGCAAATACGTAACTCACAAGATAAACACTGCATTCTACATATAGGTCACGTTCGACTTCAAATCCATTCGCATCTTTCCGAAGATAGCCCGCAGGTGAAGCGCTTCCGTCATCACCTCACGAATTTTATGTTTCTTTTCTCTGTCAAACCCAAATCTCCTATCCATACATCTTGTGTCCATTACGTTTTTGTTTGATCCCCTGACCATAACATTAGTTTCATCGACACTTATTTGACGCGTCCATATCTCCAACGCATCATCCATTTTACACAATATTACTGTCGGCTTTCTTTCCTGTCTAGCTCCATTACTGAATCATGTGTATGCACTAAGTCAACCCCACGTAGTGATGTCCTCTTCTAATGCCATGTGGTACGGAAGAAGAAATGAGATGAATAATTTTTATGCGGTGTACGCCAAGGAGGAATCAAATAACTCCATTTAGAAACTGATATTTAATCAGAATCGCCGATTCACTATTACAATTCAATACTTATATTCTTACCAATACATTTATACGTTCTTAACCAACATTTTTAGAATAGTATTGTTCTTGGAATCATTATCAACACAGTTGTTGATAACGATTCCAAGAAGAGCAATAAACAGTTCCGCTGTTAGAGAGTGATTGTTAGTATTAATTATAAAACAGAGATCTGAATTGTGTCTAAAACAATGGTACAATAGACTCGTGTTATTACCAAGTGAGTGTTCGACTTTGCTTTAGAATAAGTAATACTGTTAAACAAAGTTGAACAGAAACTTATTTCTTTTAAATAAACGTAAATAGTTTTAATATTTTAATCGTCCGCTGTCAGTAATTCACAAACAGCATAGAAAAATATAGGATTTTTTTTGAAAAAAAAAAATTCCTATATTTTATAATCAGCTATGAAAAATTATATATAGCTGATGAATAATTTTTTATAAGCAGCTGATTATAAAATCTTCCTTTTTTATAATCAGCTAGAAAATTAACGTTTGCCTTTGAAGCTTAGGAAGGTTCGAAAATGACAGAGAATGCAATTTATGTGTGGAGTTCACAAGTTTTGGAATGCGATTTACTTCTGAAATTTACAACTTAAATGACAGCAAATCTGCTCATGAGGTCTAATATTCGGTTTTTATTTAGTGCTCACGATTAAAGTTGTTTGAAACCGTTGGTTCTCGTCAGATACCACACTGAAATCCTTATTACTGAGATGTTAGGCCGGCGCAACATTAATCAAAGCCAGGACGAAGCCAAAGCAACTCTGATGACGAAGACTGGAATCTCATAAGGTCAGAATGTTTTTAATACTAAGAAGACAACTTTTTTTTTGTTTATCGGCTATAAAACATAATGGATGTTTATTATTGTTTCTCATAATAACATAATTTATGAAAGTAAACCGTACGACTGAATGTGTAACTGGAATCCAGATTTTATTCAACTTGTTTCTAGTACTGTATTTAAATTGCTACAGCTCAAATTGTTCTTATTTTGATTCCCGAATTGTCTGCAGGACTGGATATATGCATGGTCACGCACAAATGTACACGTGAGTAACAACTTATAATTCAGCGGCTTTTGCATAATTACCTTTTTCATATTTTGCGTAATTTGAGAGTTCCGATACGAAGAAATTGATTATATCCCATGGTACACGAATAACAGATTAATAAATCAACTGGAAATAATTTCACTATACTTATTTCAGCGTTTCTTTATGTTCTTTTTCTCAATTTTGTCGGAGCTAAATTAAATTTCAAAATCAATTTTTGAAATCAAAAATATGACATTTAATTACGCAAAATTTTATTCTTACATTTATTCTGTAATGATGGCTTAAGCTGCATTGAAATTCAGTTCCGTCAGCAACATAGCAGTGCATTCTTTCGTTGCAATCACATATTACTTCTTCACAATTTTGTTAA
Source organism: Typopeltis vanoorti (assembly GCF_054136105.1). Taxonomy (NCBI): domain Eukaryota; kingdom Metazoa; phylum Arthropoda; class Arachnida; order Uropygi; family Thelyphonidae; genus Typopeltis; species Typopeltis vanoorti. The sequence continues at coordinate 24,581,399 of NC_143553.1, read as the reverse complement.
CGATTTTTCTTATCCAGCAGTTCGTAGTATAATCATTAGGTGACCATTGATCGAAGCTTTTATTTTCTCGCCCTCCCTCCCTCCTCTGTCTTCATAATGGCTACTATGCTATTCAACAAATGTTTCATTCGATGCGTTTTATGGGAGAACAAAAAAGTTCTCTGCTGCGATATCATTATTCTTATTACCTCTCATTGAAATAATCGACAATTTGCCAAACTTTAAACTTTAGGTTTCTATTTCCATAGCAAACCACAGTTACTTTAGGAACTCATTAGTGAACTCGGGCCCAGAAATTATCTTCACATTCTCCATAATCATATCTCTGAGGCCGCAAAGTTCCGTCCTGATTGATTTTCCTATAATGATTGGGAAACTCTGCCTGGAATAATCTATTGTGATAAATTATTTATTAAACTCAGGTTTAAAAATGACCGTAAAGTACTAATAGCCTCTCTCTGCTTTTTGTGAAGAATTTCTCAGGACTTCCTTAGGTTAAATAGAGGCACTTGTGTAGAGGGAGAGGAGAAAATTTAGCGGGTCGTTTGGAAAGCAATATCAACACTCTGAAATATGAAGGATAGTAGTGTTAATGCTCGGAAATAGTTATACAAAAAAATCCACAGACAGAGAAATTTATTTTCAGTGATTAAATAGTTCATTTAATTGCTTCCACTAAATTGACCGTCCCTTCATTTCTAATGTACATTTTATTTTATTAAAATGACTATTTGATGAAATATCGAGACCTTTTTGGTAGACCTTATTTAAAGAAGATTTCATTTTAAAAGAGTAATTCGACTATTCGGACATTAAAATAATATTACATGATTGTAACACGATTATAGCATAACTTCCTTACGATTAACGAAAAACTTGCTCATTTGATTCGCTTATTGTTCAATTTGTGTTTATGTCGCACTATTATCACATTACTCTAATGGATATGTCACATATCTATCAGAGCAATGTTTTAAATTAATATAGATTTGTACATTTAAATATTAGAAATGTTACAAATAATTATGAAGAAAATTACTTAAATATGAGGAAGAAAAATTTGCCTTCATGACTGTTATGTGAACTGTAAGCGTGTTGGTAGAGAATAGTAATATGTAATATTTATTTTAATTGAGAGAATAATTAATTCGCAAATAAATGTTTTTTCAGAGGTTCAAATATTCAAAGTTTGAAGCAATTCATTTTATAGATTACTCAAAACAAAATTATATTTTTACGTTGCATTAACATGAAATATGTTTATGCAACATACAAAACATACAAATCGACGCATCATAAACGTGGTTACAACTTCTGATACAATTCGTGAGATTTTCATAAATGTTCCAACAATCGAGTGAGGAAGTCTTGGAGTAACTCAAATGTGTCACATATGCATAATAATTCTCCCTCAAACAATGGAATTGATGACAATTAAAGCTCATGCTTAAAGTAAGCATAGTGCTAAGATTCTTAAACCATTCTTCTTTATAATTTCAGTTATTATCCACTTGTCCACTATATATTTCAATATAATATCAATGGTATTACAATTTTAATATGCACTTCGCATCCATGATAACACGTCTTGGCCGGTAGTGTGGTTTTAATGGCAAATATTTAAATTACAATATTTCCCATTTTTCTTCTAGAACTGAATAGTTTTATTGATATAACAATTCAAAATGATGATAATTCTGTCCTTGCTTCAAGAAATTTGATGACTCTAAAATTTTCGATTTATTCATATAAATTGGAAAAAAAAAGTTGAAAATTTAAGATTGTACGAAAAACAGACAGCTTTTATTCTGTTCAGCTTTCCTGCTTTTTATGCAAATGATGTGATTGATAACTTTAAATGAATCTTCAAACATACACATTTGTAGATCTTCCTAGTAGATCACAGTATCGCCAATTAGAAAATTGCTTGCTGACTTCTGTATGCAGATAATGGGAAACTATTTCTATAATTGAGTTCTTGTATAAAATTAACTTGTAAAAGGCGCTGTTTCAATCTGTTCAATCCGGACTCCTCTGCTCAGTTTCATCCGACAAAATGAAAGAAGTGACTAGACACACGAATATCGAAGGACATTTTCATTGTCATTTATGGTGACAGTCTGTCCGTCTTTTTAGCTATAATTCTTTTGAAATTGAAAAAGAAGTAAAAATAACTACTTTATTATTATTTTTTACTTTAAACAGTATATATTGTTTAATGGCTGATGAAAACGAATACTCTAATAGGAGTTGTCTCTAACAATTACTACAGGAGTTACCAAACTTCTTTGACCATCGACCCCCTCTATTTTACTATTACGTAATTTTAATATTACGTAATATGTATGTTGATGAATTTTAGAACATTAACGCTCACTTGTGTGTCGATGCGAAAAAATGAGAGTTGGATCGAATACATGTAAGTATAAGTAAATAAGCAACCACGCACATGTTGCAATCTCGCTCCAGCCGAGCCGGCCGGACGGGAACCACCGACATCCATTTATTGGTAAATACGTTATTTTGGCCTACTTGATTGGCCTCCTTAACTATTTTCATGACACCTTCTCCATCTTACAGGTCCTATTCATGTTACTGTTCCCACGATTCACTTTTAATTGCTTTGTCATTCAGGATGGAGGTAATCCAAGTTAACCGAATTAAATATTACCCGTACAATGATGTCTTATATTTTTCTATCGACCCCTAACAATGTTATATCGACCCCCGGGGTCGATATCGATTACTTTGGTGACCACTGAATTACTATAACAATTATGTCAATAAGAAATAAAAAGAGTAAGAGGAGAAATGCATTTATAAAACAAAGCATTTAGTTTCTTTTCCAGGTAAAAACATGTCTTTAGGACGTTTTATTGTCCACAGGAGAATTCGTTTTTATATAAAAGAACTATCCTTTGATATAAAACAAAACAGGTTGCCTTCCATTTATCAAGAAAACAAATAATGATCAGAGAAAAGTAATCATTTGAAAAATAAATTATGTTATGTGATTTATTTGAACCCATTTTAATAAATACCACACAAAATATGGAAATGTATTGGAAAATGCATTTGCCGCTGAAAGTAATACGAGTAACAGGATTGTTTCTCGATACTTTGCGACTGTATATGAAAGGCGTATTTACATGGGTAGAAGCAAATCTCTTTCATAACGGGGCTAAAAGATAAAATTAGGAAGTTTCAGGTGTCAGCAGAAATAAATAATAACACTAACCATAACTCATATTTCGTTCAGAAAGAGAGAGAGAGAGAGAGAGAGGTCATTGCATACGTATGCAGTAAAGATAAAAAATATTTTTGGATTATGTGTGTGTGTGTGTGTGTGTCCGTTATGAGACTCATTGTATATATATATATATATATATATATATATATATATATATATATATATATATATATATATATATATATATATATATATATAAAATGAATCTCGTAGATCAAAGTCAAATTAAATTTCAAATCAGATTTTAAATGTGCATCAATTTCAGTATGATTAAGCAATTCTTTTAAAAAAGTGCTGTGAATCCTCAAGTCTAAATCACTAGTCTGAAGTGAACATTTCATCACCAAATGAAAATTTGTGCTGTCTATAGACACTTCATGCCTGCTGAGATGGATGAAAAACTCATTTACTTTTATTTCTAAAAATGAGCAATCTCGTATATAAGGAAGAACAGCGTTTGCTTATTACTCTGATAACCGATTAAAATGATAATGCAAAAGAAAAAAACAGCACAAAATAGCATGTCTGAATATGCAACGTGTTATCATGTTCCATGATTATTTCATTTCTTGATAACTTGCACACACACACACACACACACACACACACACACACATATATATATATATATATATACCAGTGGCGGCCGGTGAAAATTTTAATAAAAAAATTCTTTTTTTTCCTAATCAGTAACCAATTTATTAATAAATAAATTTACATATTAAAAAATTGCTTTATTAAAAATATTTCACCCTCACCACGAACAAACACCAGTAATAAAAGTTTCGTATCTCACAGAAATAATGCGCACAAGCATACGATACACTGCCCAAACGAGCAATGTCGGAATGACTTGTAACATGCAATCACAAGCGCAGATGAATATCGGCGAGTCTGACTGCGATTGGTCGAACGTGATAATTCCGACACTGCGTTAGATCGCAGTGTATTTGTTTCGTAATCTAAAGCGTTAATCGAACAATTCCAATTATTAACTATTCAATCACTGTCGAAACATAAGCTGTGACCTTTAACATGTTGTATTGCATTTATATAATGTTATGAGTATTGTTATTATTTATAAACACAGACAAAATTTAAAATTTTCATTTTCTCCTTGGAGGTGCTGCAGTGTCGCAGGGCTTATGCACGGGCCGACACTGATACATTCACACACACATTACAAGAGACAGCTATAATTTAACTTCTAAACGTTTTGCTGAAATTTAAGCCATTCTGGATGCCATAGTATCGTTGGGCACGTTCAGGAGAATGGTCTCGTGTACGTCAAAGCCGGATAGCCGAAGAGTGACAATCCGATGGGTTATAACTAAGGTTTCTATTCAGATGGACCGGAGTAGATAGTGCGCTGGCTCTAGTTCTGCCATATGTAATGTCTCTCAAATGTTCTCCCATATGCAACACAATGGATTTCTCCGTTTGAGCAAAATATGGTATATTGCAGTTACACCAAAGACGATAAACTCCTGGATACTTTATAGGTTGTCATGTTTCGATTTAGTTGTACCAAATAAGGAACGGAGTTTGGAAAGAGGAGTAAAAGAATTGGGAATTTTAAATTTCGTGAGGATTTTAGCTAACTTTGGTGAGACGGAGCTGATATACTGTAGAGATATAAAACCTTTTACATTAGTACTATCTTCGGTGAGCAGGTGGATTAAAAAGTAGCTTATGAACGGTCTGTTGAGGATAGCCGCTTTTCTGAAAGATTGTAAGAAGAAATTGTAGTTCTCTGGCGATCTCTTCTTCATTGAGGAGGAAGTGTTTACTGAAAGGAGAAATGATACCTAGCTTTTCTGGTGGATAATGATGAAATTGCGTCTGAAGGTATCTATTGGTATGTGTGGGTTTTCTATAAATAGAGAAGCTTTAGTTTTTCTGACACACAAGTGAGTTTTATATCCAGAAACGGAAGAGAACGATTAACTCCCAATTACGACGTACTGTAAATTGTATTCTTGAGTTTTGGTTGTTCAGATGCTTCAGGAACGGAACTCCTTTAAAGAATCATTTTCTTAATTTGGAGTGATGTTCTGAACACGACTCCAAATTAAGAAAACATCGATATACCTTTTCCATAACTTTGGCTTTAATGAGAAGGTATTGATTGCTTTTAACTGAAAGTTTTCTAAATAACAATTTGCTAATATTGGAGATAACGGGTTGCCCATGGCCATATTATTTCGTAATAATAATTTTTTATTTCTTTTTATTTTTTACTTTTAACATTTTTATTATTTCTCAGATAAATTACATACATTATATGAACACAATTATGCATAACAAATACTTTCTCGTACATGAAGTTTTTTTAAATAATAATAATAACAATAACTGTTTACAACGTATATTATTATAATATTCATAATGATGATTATTACAGATGTTTCTTTGCAATTTTACACTCTATATATACAATATCAATGGATATAATCACTCTATATTGCATACTTTTGTTACAGTTATTACATACATTTGATTACATATGACACTTACATTACATACATTGGTTTACATGTGATACGTACATTACATGCATTGGTTTACGTGATACGTACATTACATGCATTGGTTTACGTGATACGTACATTACATGCATTTGTTAGATGAGAACTAATTTCTCTGCTTTCATCCTCGAAGCTTATATGTAAGCTTATCTGAGGATGACACCAGTTGGTATCAATAATAATAATAATAATAATAATAATAATAATAAATATGTGCAGCATAATTAGTAGTGTGTCTTCTACAGCAGCGCTTCCCAAACTGTGGGCCACGGCACACTTGGGGGAGGGGCAGTTAGTTTTGTTGAGGGGACCGTGAAATAATGAAAACAAATTTAAAATGTATTGAGACTAAGCAGATATTTCTTATCTTAAAATAAACGTATTTAATTTTTATTATTTATTATTTCTTTTTTTGTTATTTTTTATATTTTAATGGAAAAAATCACACAAAAAGTACGCAATTACATCATACGCATTCTGCGCAGACTGCAAACTTAATAGATTACAATCGTTGGAAAATTAAATAATAAAACTGATATTCTGGGAACAAAGAGAACAGATGCTGGCAGAAAGGACAGAACATAAAATATTTAAGGTGAAACACTTATGCCACTACTTCGGTTCAGAGAATGTCATTTCTTACCAATCATACTTTCAGAATGAGCGTCTTGATAACGCAATTCACGATTTTTTTTACGTGAACATTCGTAATATGACTCCGGCTCATCCAAATAACTCTCAATACGAATCTGGTCCTACTGATTATTTTCGATGAAGGCTTTTTGCAGCTAAGTTGTGCCATATTGTGAAAAGTTTTTATTTATTTATTTATTTTTTTAACAGTACTAAAGTTGTATGATTTCTGTGTAGTCGTTATTTATTAGGGACTTAAATACAATCCAATACTCTCTCTCTCTCTCTCTCTCTCTCTTTCTCATGTTACGTTCATCTAGCAGTCTAAAACACTGCCTTCCATACAAAGATCTATATAAGCAAGTAGGATAACAGACCAAACCTAATTCAGTAAAAATAGTTATTTCAGGGAGTTTTATTTACAGTTATATTAAGAACTGTAGTCCTGTTCGATTCTTGGATAACATCCCTATTATTTTTCAAGATTCCACTTTAACTTTCAGGGGATGTTTATTAAGCATTTAGCTGGTTGGCATTCACAAAATAATTGGTTTCAGCGGATGATCTAGAAAAGTAGATGCGCATCTCGGTTCTCCAGAGATATTCGCATCATATTAACAAATAGATTTAAGAACAAGGGATGAAACGTTTAGCAATGCTAACCTAATCTTAAATTTATAATGAACGAAGAACAACGAGTGGATGAGATTCTCATGTGTCGATAAAATATTATTACTGAAGCTACTATCAATTCAAGAGCTGGAAGAGCTTGAAATGAATTTCTAGCATCGAAGTTCTGGAAAGGACTGAGTCAGAATGAAAATCTTAGAAGAAAATGTTATGAAATACGTCTGGAACACAGATACGTCTGAAAGAGGGCTTGTTCCGTTTTATAAACGCCTCTGAAGGATGGAACACGGGAGATGGTCCAGAAGCATTCTAAAATGCAAAGGAGAAGGGAAATATTAAAGTTAACTTGAATACTGTAGTTGTCGGCTAGGAATTATTAGTTGGAATCATGGTAATATCCCATCTCTGTAATAATGGCATTAGGCACACGGTTGCCAGCTTTGAGAAATTCTAATTTCTCGGGGGGAAACTCTGATACCCCCCTACGAGACTACCTACCTCATTTTCAGTGAAAAGCCTTTGTAAAGATTCTCCCATTGACGTGATGTTTGCTGTTTCAGCCATAAAAGAAAAAAATCACGTCATCCTTACAGCTACGCTACGAAGACACCAGAAAGATGCACGAAAGTCGGATGAATCTCCAGAAGAACCCAGATCGAAATAAATGGGGAACTCTGATTTATAGTAGCCACTCTAATCTAGATGCCTGAAAAAAAAACTGAAATTAAACAAATACTTTACTTATATTTTCTTTATAGACAGGCATCTCCCTTCGTGCCTTTTTTCCTTTCCAGTTGCTGTTCTTGTAAACGGAAACTAGAAAGAAAAAGGTATAACTTTATTTCATAATGGGAAAAGTAATAGTTCCACATATTCATAAACTAAAGAGTATTCGTGCCTAAATCCCATTTTGAGTAAAATCAAATTATGAAAGTGTGATTTGATTTTACTTTTAGTTTGATTTGATTTGATTTTAGTAAAAGTAAAGTGAAAGAGCATTTTGTCAGAAATGTGAAAGTTACCTCGAAGAGATCCCATCATGAATGTAACATCATGATCGTATTCATATAACATTGCAATACAAACAAAGCATGAAAATTAAATTTAACATACATCTTAACTTTTATGACCATTACCGTATAAATGTACACTTGAAAGAACAATATATCCCCTATGTCTCACTGAAATGGACAGATTGAAATCTAGTAGTGTCATACCGTGCAGATATTTTCGTTTTTGATTAATACCAAGTCATAACACCTATTTGTTTGACAAAGTTCAGAATTTGAAGAAAAATATTAACTATTTAATTTTTTTTTAAAATTAAATGTTAAATAATATATTAGTTATTTCATATTTATATATATAATGTGTAATTTAGAGAACACGTTATTAAAAGAGAACGAAACGACGTTTTCATAAAATAAACGCAGTTTACTAATTATGTGAAGAGCCAAAGACTGCAATTCAGCGACATGAACTTATTTAAGTTAAGGGATATTACATCTCATATTGTAATATCCTTTAACTTAAATAAGTTCATGTCGCCGAATTGAAGTCTTTGGTTCTTCAATAGTGCAGCACCTGACCCATTTGGTAGTGCAAACTGAGGCAACTCATATTAAGGGTTTGAAGGCTTTGGCTCCTCATATAATTAGTAATTTATTAGGACGCCTTCTTGGCAATTCTCATAGAAGGGATGTAAGTTCTGTTCGCTACAAACTTGGTATTAACTAGGTCTACCTACTGACTGATGAGACCTCAATAGAGGTTGAAACCGGTCTGAATAGTGACCTTCTCTCATAATGTAGAACAGTAACACAGCTCCTAGGAGCTAAGTTCGCATTATGGGTAAATACCAAGAATAGTGATCGGAGCTTGTTCCACCCTTACTATGAGTTGCCTCAGTTTGCACTACCAAATGGGTCAGGTGCTGCACTATCCAGGTATTTGCTTACGCTTGGAATCGCCGAACTTTATATGGTTTCTATATTCCGCATGAAACTCTTTGAGTTTCTTATTCGGCTAAGAAACAATATGGGATGTAATATCCCTTAACTTAAATAAATGCAGTTTATTTGTTTATTTTTTGAGGTAATCAGTACTTTAATTCTTTAAACTATTTAAACTTATCAGATAGCGAGTAGAGGCACTTTTTCCCTCAATCACAAGAACAGTCTCAGAACTGAACAACTTATAATTCACAGGGAACATGTGTTTTTTGAGTTCAGGACAATCGCATTCGCGAGGACTGCTTAATCTCATGGTATCCTCATGCTGTTCTTGAACCATGTCGGAGTCATTTGAGACACGTAAACGTTTCTCCACTGGAAGCAGGCTTATGGTTGACCAAATGGTACTTGAAATTATCGGACCATGGAACGTTTTCCTACTTCTAGGTCGCTGCAGATATCCCCGTGCCAAGTTTATAGTGATCAGATAAAAATTTGCTCAGATGGTATCCATATTTCAATAGGTTCTTACGAACTATATAAACTGACAAACTTTGCACAACTTTCTGTCCTCTTGAAATGACTTGAAAAATGATATGGTAACATGTCACACGGTAGGCTTTGCAAATTTACTTAGTTTAGCCATAATGGCCCAATTTCAGTCCTGGATAAAGGGAATCCAAAAAAAAAAAAAAAGAAAAAAGTCCATCATTTTAAAGTTGGTTCAATTTAAGTTAATATTACTTTTAATTTTCATTTTTCACCTTCGTAACAGTTTTCAAATGACTGGAGTCTTAGTTTACATTTAATTTAAAATTTCTCGTCTGCGGAAAGAAATGTAATCTTAATGGAGAATTCCGAGAAGGTTTGATAAAATATTTGCTTTTCTTGAGGATGATCACAATAGAGGAATTTATAGTAAGAGCAAGAAAGCACACACGCACGTATGCACGCACGCACACTTCATGATGACAAGCCATTTAGTGGATTGGGTTTTTCATTTCACTCTGGGGACAGAGGTCGTCCAGCTGTTCAGAGCGATTTCATATGGAAATCTGCCGTAGCGAAAACAAGCATTTTCCAGGAGAGCCATCTGGTCTACAAGGTGAAACATCTCAGTGCTGCGACTACTGCCGCAGGAAAGTTTGATGTCGTCGTTCCGGTCTCAGCGTTGGAAGAGAGAAAGGAGAAAGAGTCGCAGAATAGAATAAATGTAAGAAACCAACATTGTCTTGGATATTTCATTTCTGTGCGCAGTAAAAGTTGGTTGTTAAAATATTAAACGCGCTGTTGTTTTTGAAAACACAAATTTCTTGCTGAAAATGAGGATAAAGTAGATCAACTGTGTAAGGTGTCATCAGCACATTAAATTAGTAGAGGCAGCAAATTAAAATAACTGCATTTTATGTCTTCTCGAGAATTGCTAACGTAGATTACTGATTATATTCAAGATACGTACTTTGTTATCATTTAGATAGTTAACGACCGCTTATGTTTTAATCGCTGTATTGAACATTATGTTTACTTTTTTTTATAATAAAAAAAACTGTATGATTGTTTAAAGCAGATTCCCAAAGTGTGGGTCGCCACCACTGGTGAGTCGCGAGCTGATTTTGGGTGGGTCCCGCAGCTTTAAGAGTGCTGCTTCTTTTTACTACTTCGTACAAGTGTGAAGTTGGATTTGCGGCAATAATAGGAATTAAAACCAAATTTCAAAATATACTTCAATTATCAAACACCCTGCGTCTGAAAATAATACATATCAATGTGGACATCAAAGACGTCATCAGCAAAAATAGAAAACAACCATTCTTCACATACAGTCATTATGTATCTGATTAATTAATTTATACAATAATTAAGTGCATTCAATAAAAAAGTAGAAGTGTAAAGCGATATTTTTATTCAATCCTCCCTTCCTTTTAAAATATGCATTACAAGCGAGTTGGTCGCGAAAAATTACCGTTTTTGAAAGTGGGTCTCAACCCATAACAGTTTGAGAAGCCCTGGTTTAAAGTACAATATAAAGCGAGGTTTGGAATGGAACTATAGATTGATTTAGAATCATAATAAATGAGTAAAAGTTCAGCTAATGATCATGTTCTTTACTGCTAGAGAACAGTAATAAAATAACAGAAATAATACTTTTTGTGTCAGTATTCACTCAGCCGTTAGCTGAGTGGATAGCATCAAAGTTTCAATCACATGGGTTGTAGCTTAGAATTCTTCTGTGAATACTGTATTTCAGCATAATTCTAACCGAAAGAAAGAAAAAAAATGTGCTGGAGCGCTACGAGGATTTGTTCACTGTCGCCACCACCCTTCGCTAGCTACTTATAAATTCATAAAAAAGTCTATGTATAAATTTTATAATATAATAACATATAACAATTTTTAAAATATTTTCTAAATACTCAAATATTGGAATTTTTGTATTACCTTACAGAAGAAAAGGCTAAAAATACACCAAGTTTTGTCTTTAGAGTTGGATCTGGATTATCAAACATTTTCCCCACCCAAGCTATAAATTATCAGTCCCCCTTATGGGTGGGGAGAAAATTAGTATTCAGGTATATTATGCATAATATTGTACAATATTTCGCTGTCATCGTCATTCAAGTTTACCTTGTGTTACTGAAATAGCTGTGTATTTAATTGCACATTTCCTTGAGAGGAAGTCAATTAATCCACTAAAGATGCTAATAACAATTAAAATATGGTTTAATATCTTTGGCATTCTGATGATTGCAGTCTAAGTAGTTGGAATTTTGAGAACCATATGAAGAAAATTTAAATTGATCTTTCAAGATATCGGCACATTTCCAAGCAACTAATGGGAATGCACTGTATGCCAAAATAAAAATCTGAAAAATATTTTCTTTTCATAAGTGGAAGTTTTTTTTTTCTTTAGCTTGAAAAATGACAAAACATTCTGAGAAATATTTACACGTAGACACGAGAATAACTGAATCAATTAAAATAAGGTAAAAAGTAAATCAAAAGTGTTTTTTTAAATTTTATATAAATCTTTATTTTTTTTAATTGAAACTTAAATTAAAATAAATTTATTATATTTATTATTTATTTTAATTTAGTACATATTTAGCAAATAAAAGTTTTTTTTACTTTATTTTTATTGTTTTGTGAATCATTTGTGTCTGCTTTAGACGGTTCTCCCCATTTTGGCACAAGTATCTCTTAAACAACTTATGTTTGCATATTTTTGGGGAAGAAATAATTAAATGTAAACATGAAAAAAAAAAATACTGAATTTGAACATACTGAATATTTTTGTGATTCGGTGGACACGTTTTCTTTAAACTCTGTGTGAACAACATCATTCATGATTCATTGAGTCCTGGGATCTTCTGGTAGATCAGAAATCCGAGATTTGTAGTCGGGACACGTTATCAGAATAGTTGTATAAATGTTAATGTCGTTTATGCAATTCTTGACTTCATATTTTTGGGAGAAATTCCCTTCTTACTTTCCCACTGAATTGTTCAGTAGTCATAGTTGTTATTTTTGCAATATTTGATTTTTTGTTTATTTACAACAGCGTTGACAGTCACTGGCTTATCTAATCCGTTCAGAAACGTCTAACTACCCAGTGATATGCCAAATGCAAAATCCAACACACACGTCCCCACCGAAAGTCAACAATACTTATGCAATAAATTTTTATCATGTCCTTTGGTCACTGTTTGTTCTGTTCCTATTTTTACATCTCAAGTGATACATCCTGCATTGGGATGCGCACCCTTGACCTCCTCTAAGTCGAAAATGTGGTTTTACACTGTCCGTGATATAGCATTGCAATCCTTCTAAACTACATTTAATGTATTCTACTGCTGCTGTTTTCTAGACTACACTGCGGACTGGAAAAATATCAAAATTCTCTAAATTCTTGCCCAAGGACGATATGAATAAAATATATTATACATAATTGTAAAATTTATCTATAAAAAGTAAAACTTTCGTTTTCTCTAATGATAAACGAATTTTATGGATTTTTTTTGTTCTTGCTATTTTTTTTCTATCCTTAGAAAGAATAAAGCTGCTACTGCAGGATGAAACACAGGGAAGTATTCCAACCTGTTTATTTCTTTCATTTCATTATTTTTGTTTCATTATAAAGAGACTATTGCTGCACAAAAAGTAGCATTCAGAATTTAAATTACTTTTACGTTGTTTGGAATGACGCGACAAACTGCCGAGCTAAGGCTGTAAGGTGAGCGAATTGTGAGTCTGTTCATTCACTGTGTGTGTGTGTTCTCCAGATGCTATTTAGGACATCAAAATCATGCATTTCCAGGAAGGGGAAACCCTTCGAAATCCTCATTAGACTGGTAATTTACCTCCACTTTTTAATAGGCCTTTATAAGGATTTTTCGTGTGACACCAGCTAACTCACATTCTGTTGAAAAGTCATATAAAATTTTGTGTGTACTGAACGAGATTTGAAAATAGATCCTTTCAAGTGAAAAGCATTTGTCGTGTTCTCTGGGAGAAAAAAAAAGAATGATTGCGTCTAGAAAGCTGAATATTTCATTGTTTGCCCTAAACTGTGTTGCATTCATCGAATTAAATTAATATAATTCTAAATCTTAAGATTAATCGGTAAGATTGTTTATCTTCCATATACACTAGGATGTAATGCACAAAATTTTCATACAATTTCCCACTTGAAACTCGGAATTTTCATCCACGCAGAACAGGCAAATAAGCTGGATTACATAATCCTCAAGCCGTGAGTTACTTTTGTAGTAATTTAAATCCACTGAAGTCTGACCGGTAGCACATATGAGGTGTCTCTCTAAAACAGTTGTGATGACGACACTAGTTTGTGAAAACTGCTTGATTTCTCACATCTGAATAGCCAAATGCAGGAATACATCCACCCACCCGCCCATACATTGCACAATAAGGATTATTTCTATTGCTATTTCTATTAAAATATTAAAAAAATTATATAAGTAAAGTGGATATTAGATACAGCATTATTTCAAAGCCGAGTATAGAAACTATGAAAATTTCGTAAAAATAAGTTGACCAGAGAGCTTATGGGAATATACTCATTGGCATTCACGAGTTGTCTTAGCTCGGACTACTTAGAAAACATAAACGCTGCCCAAGCGTCTATATATTCGCTTTCTATTAGTTGATTTTGATAAAGTTTCACTTGCCTAACAGCTGTTTCGAAATGGTTGGTTCTCCTCAGATACCAGCCAGAAACCTTAAGAGAGCAAAAACTCTCGTTCAGTACTAAGGAACTTGAAACGCCGGAAGGTGTACTTTTCGTAAGCTAACTCTCGGTCGGTGCGTAAAGTATTTAATAAAATAAAGAGCAAAAAGGCTTCAGCTCGGCGATACAAAATTATAATAACTATATAATAGTTCCACAATAGTTTCTATATTCGGCTTGGAAATAATGCTGGATCTAATATTCATTTACTTATAGAATTTTGTATCTCCGAATTGAAGCCTTTTGGCTCTTTATTTTAGTAAATATCCAAAAGGTGTTTGTAATATCAAATTAATCGTAAATGTGATTATGTAGTTCCGAGACATTTTTATTCCTTTGAATAACTTCACACTTTCTAATTCTGTAATAATCTATTATTTTCTCTTTTCTAATTAAACATTCGCAATTTCTTTGTAATTTTAAATTAAATAAGAATTATGATTTGTAATTAAATTTTATTTCGCAGTGCTGCTGCTCTCACTATTCAACATCAAAACCAGTGTTGTCCAAGTTCCGTGAAATAAACACAGGAGGCACGTAAAACGGGGGAAAAAAATTCTTCGCTCCGCGCAACGGTGAGCATAAAATCCAAGTAGTTGGCCTACTAAAAAGAGCATTATGTTATCTACCACAAATATATTGAAAATAAAAAAGGGCGAAAATGTGTCTGCTTAAAACTTTTGAGGTTTATTCTTCAGCAAAAAGTATAATTTAGTAAACATATATTTCGGAAGGTATCGCATGACTGGCTCTCTTAGTTGGACTTGCAGTTCCTTCGTAGCAGGCTACCCGCTTACTTACCTTTATAAATATTTAACATCTCCTATCTAACTTTTCCATGCAGAAACTCATGCACTGCAGAAGCGAAGGCTTACTTGTAAATGTTTAAGATTAATTTCTGGCCGCCCGGATGTTCCATAAGTCTCTCGTGACTAGGCTAGGAAGAAAGTGTAATCTGCATAGAAAACTGTATCATATTTCATACGAGTCAAAGAAACTCGTTAAAAGATGCCGGAGACTACGTCTAAATAGTTATAATTAACCTAGAGAGACTTTAGGTCTTCAAAGATCGCGTGACAGACGAGAGGCTCTGCAAGAACACCTACGGTGGCTTTTAAGTACACGCGACACGTGAGCTTCAGTTAAACTGAGGACAGTTAGTCTGCACGTTCGCATAAATTAAATACTTTACAACTTCTGTGCCTTTTTACACAGTCCCCAGTTTATCATAGGTGCATTACGATGCGCTCAAGTGCCACGTGAATCTAGAGAGAGAGAGAGGAGGAAATAGCTTCAGGTACTTTTTAGTGACTCGACTATCGCTATAAGGAGAGAGAGAGAGAAAAAAAGTTGCTTTCATTAGCTTTTCTCACAGTACTAAGATAAAATGTCTTTTCTGGAAATGGCACGCCCAAATGACTGTACAATATTTTTTATTTATCGAATATTATTGAATATAGAAAGGAAAATCAATGTTAGAATTTTAAAATAAATTTCAATTAATGTTTTACAGTATTAAGATTTTTGTTTTTAATTTCGATTAAAACATATATCATTTATATCACAAACACTTACTCCATTTCTTAAGAAACAAAGTCGGTGATATACCATAAAGCACTGCTCTACTATACTGCTTCGAACACATCGGAGATATTCATAATGGATTTATTCTCATAATTTGACATCAGCATCACAACAACTATCAGCTTGAATCACTTTTATATACCTTTAACTATCTGTGATAGAGACAGAGAGAGAGAGAGAGAGAGAGAGAGAGAGAGAGAGAGAGAGAGAGAGAGAGAGAGAGAGGAAATAAAGACTTTTCTTCGTGTATAAAATGATAGTGCATCTCATGCCAAACATGAGATTATTCAAATACTAATGTTGTATCCCCGATGGATTGCGAGTTTGAAATTAAGAATAATTTTAAGATCAGGGATAAATAAGACAGAAGATTAGTCTAAACACAAACGTGTAGAGGATGCATGCAGAAGTCATAGTAGAAACGACTTACAGAAAAAAAAATGATCGAGAATCATTTGCCATTACATTGAGTAGTTTCTGAAGATAATTAGCAGTTTCGATATCATTATCATCATTCAGGATGAATTTAAATAAGAGAACATTTAGGATAATACCTTAAAAGAAGGATATATTTGAGACTTTTATATTGTTATAGACTATTTGTGGAAAAAATGCATGAAGTGAAAATGGAAGAGCGTTTTTTTTTTTTTTTGGCTGCTGATCAACTTAAGAATATTGAGGTTCATATTGAAGAAAAACTATAACAAACGTTTTCTTCAATATGCGCTGATTATATATATATAAAGTCCAGGTTAAGTTTTGACAATTCTATCGAGAACGAATCTTTTCTAGAAATAATTATTGAAATCTTCTTCTTCTTCTACGCGTTATTCCCGCTTCCCATGCAGGGTCCGCGTGTTACTTTTAGATGCGACTTCTTGTTAGTACTACTCCCAACCGACCCGTCGCCTGGTCTGCCGCTGTGTGGGGGGGGGGGGATATATTTTTGACTGTAGAGGCGTATGTTCACGGGGCCGGTTTGCCAGTTTGCGGGATGAAAAACGCCAGATAAACTGCCGGAAAAAACCCTACTGACCGCGCCCAAGACCGGCAAACTTGGCTATGCCTGAGGAAGATCCTCAAATTCCTCACGCTTACAACGGGAATCGAACCTGGGACACTCCTTCCCCAGGCATATGGTTGCGAAGCGCAAAACCACTAGGCTAACCGCGCGGAAGAAATAATTATTGAAAATAAATAGATTAAAATTGTCGAAATGTTAAGGCTCACTAATATTGATGTGGAAGAGATAAATTATCAGATCCAATTGAAAATGATCGTCTAAATAGGATAGTGATAGTGACAGGAATTCTAGAAGTATTTATTGTTGGTGTAGTCAAAGTTTGCCAGAGTAGAAAATAAAGAGAAATGGCATATTAACCATTTTGATTGAATCTACAATCAACGAAATAATGTCCAAGTTTTGCGGTGCAGAAGGAAAAGAATTTATTCTTTTCGTTCTGCACTACAGAGACTTGGACTTTATAGTTTGCATCACAGTGACTTTCACAGTGAGAGGTGGTGCTTCTGAATGGACCATTAAAATATGAAGAAATTGTATATCAGCTATCATCAGCCAGCCTGGTTCGTGCAGAGGATACTCTCTCGTTCTCCCATCTGCGACCAACGGGCTGTGAGTGCGAATCTCACTGTATGCATCGATGTGTGTGAGTCTTTCAGTGGCAGTCAGTATTTGTTGCTTAGTCCAAGATCACCACACTTGGTTTCGAAAAAAAAAGTTCCATATTTAGATTTTAGAGAAAACCTTTTTCCAGATTAACTAACGTCTGCCCATCCACAGTACTAAAATTTTATCTAAGATAGGTTTACAACATTTTGGGAATAGGATTGATATTAAAATCTCTATGTATGATTCACTCTGATAACATATAATGTTTTTCCCAAACA
Source organism: Typopeltis vanoorti (assembly GCF_054136105.1). Lineage (NCBI taxonomy): Eukaryota > Metazoa > Arthropoda > Arachnida > Uropygi > Thelyphonidae > Typopeltis > Typopeltis vanoorti. The sequence continues at coordinate 24,563,669 of NC_143553.1, read as the reverse complement.
ACTTGTAGAGTGAATTTTAGTGATATGTCGGATATCATAAAATAGAAATACTAATAATTCTTCTGCAAAGTTATAGATGTATATATTACTCATTTTATCCTCCACAACTAACGTGCATTATAAAAAAAATGGATGAACAAAAAATATCGAAAGAAAACATCATATAAAGTGTCCATTAATTTCCCGTTTTAAAATGGTACATTAAACAGCATTTTTTGTGAAATGGCTTGCTAAATCTTTCGAAAATCCATCAGAAAAAAAAAATTGAGGTTTTTGTCCTCGGACGATGCTATTAAGAAACAATATAAGAGTCCCAAGGCATTGATTCCTCCTTCCATTGTCCTCAGCAAATTTCCTCGTAATTAACGCACAAAGATAATCATTCTAGCGGAAGCTCTTACTTAATTAGTATATTTTCACACTAACCAAATCTTCATTATCATAAATTCCATTGACTGCCGCAATAAATGCCTAGTTAATTTACAAATCGCTAACCCGGATGCAGAGAGGAAGTGTTGCAGGTCATGCCGTGAAATCTACACTGTCAGGAAATACGCAGACCAGCCCAGCGTGAAAAATAACAACTCTATTGACTTGAAAGAGAAGGGGAGAAATTAATTAAAACTTTCTGTTACGATTAAAGTGGAGACAAAAACTAAATTAGGAACTATTAGCGACCTGGAATCATCGTTTTATGCATTTCATTTCACTGGCAAAAAAAAAAAACAACAACAGATCTCTTTAGTGTGCAATTTGAATGTCGTACTCGACTCAACTCCACTCCAATCAGATCATTTTAATAAGACCATGAATATATAAAACACCCCTGTTTTCTGTTATTACGTTTAATTACTTTCAATAACATTTCCCAAAGGACCGTTATTTTACACACGTGTGTTTAAAATGATTCTTCACAACGAATTCATAAAGAATCATAAAGAAGTTCTAAAAGTATTAATTACATCAACATCTACGCATTTCGCCAAGTTTTACTACAAGAAGTGTCTGCATAATTAACAAAAACTATGGTAACTCATAGTTTTGAAACAATTAGGCATCTTATATATCACTCGGGTGCGCCACTTGAGCTGGGTCTTTTGAAAAATAGAAGGATGAAACCCACTTTTTTGCATCCAAGTCGGATTACACTGTAGTAACATAAATACAAAATTTCCCTAACAAAACATCGAGAGTCGAATCTGTCTGCATTATATTTTCTTTTTCTTATTGTTGCTTATATGTTGAACTGAAAACCTCAGCGAGGACATCTCTAAAGTGGATTGGTTCCAAAGCATAAAAATCGTTTTGTAATTATCTATTTAAATGAAATAGGAAATGCAAATAAAATGGAATTATCTAAAATAGTAGATACTAATTTCGGTAATGAGTTAGGTTATCTTGAAACAACAAGCGGAGTTTTACCAGAGAGTTTTGCTAGAGAGTGTACGTAGCTTGTTCGCTTACACCTGTAATTTATGACTGGGCTCACTTTTTGAATAACTCCAATGACAGTAATAAATTCCAGAAGTATTCAAATTTCAGAAATATACATACAATTAATTGTAATATTTATCACTATACTTATCACTTTCGAACAATCACTTCAAATTCTCATTATACAACAGTTTCTCGAACGAAAGACTAACAAGATAAGATATATTATGGAGAACTACGTGTAAACCAATCGAAGTTCTTAAAGTCCATCTTAATGCTGGACTTCGGCAATCCATGGACAGATTATTTATATGCCTTTGGTCATATTATATATATCAACATGTATTTCTCAGTAAGTAAGTGGAATATTTCGGCTAAAATGCAAAACCAGGAAAATGTATATCTTGTTTAATCTAGAAACGTTAGAATTCCAGATTAAAGTGCATATTTGAATTTATTCTCCTAAATGGGAGGGATATTGATGAAATAGCTTAGTTTACAGAAGCCTTTCCTGTTTGTTACCCTCAGCTTCTGCTTTATTAGGTTCTTTAGCTTCTTAAGCTCATTACTGACACTCGTTTGTCGGCTAAACATCATTCATCCTTCTAGAATTAACTGTCACTTTATCTGCAGTTAGTGTTAAAACGGTTCTAGTTGTATTCCCTCTGTTCATTAACCTTCCACGTCACATGTGTCACATGCCACATACCAAGTCGAATGGCGTGTTAAAGTTTCTAACAAGTCATAACACCAGTTAACGAAACGTGACTGTTATAAACAATGTTCGGTTTGGAGGCACGTATTGTGGCGTTTTCTTGTTTCGGAAGTGTCAGTAGCTACCAGCGATGGCTGACTAACTGTTCTTACATACGGTAACAATCTTTCAGTGCATTCAAAAAAAGTTTACTTCATTCATACACAAGCGCACACACACACATACAGAAAGAGTGATAAGAGAGAGAGAGAGAGAGAGAGAGAGAGAGAGAGAGAGAGAGAGATGCGATCTATTACCGTTTATAATAAGAGCGACTTTAACAGTAACGTAAATAGTGCAGAATATTCTGTTATTTTGACTGTCATTATGACAAAGTAAAAGCTGTTAACCAGATGTTAATCGAAACGTAAACTACATGTAACCAGTAGAAGAAACGCACAAGCACCTAAAGTGTAAACGATATTCAAATGCAAACCGTTAACCGGAGCAAAAAAAAAAAAAAAAACAGGATCACAATCACTGCCAATATCAATGTTTCATCCCATTAACCCCAATAAATTCGTAAATCCACCAGGAGGCCACTTTTTCAAGAATGCCGTGGCTGTCTACTTTGTGCGCCAGCAATCAATGTGGTGGCTGAATGTTTGAAAATTTTAGATAATAGATGATTTTCATCACTGGGTGATTTAGAGAGAAAACCTTTTTTCATCGAATTGTCTTCATAAAAAAAGCATTCCTGAGATCCAAAAATGTGCAATGTAATAGGTAGTTTTGAAAGTATCTATCGTATCGATAGTAAAAGTGCATGAAAACTCTTTTGATAACTACCAATAAATGTAGACAATTGAAATTGCTTTACCAGTATTACATATTATTCAAACCAGAGAACATCACAGTAGCATTTAGAATAGAATTCTGAACATCCAAATTCATCTGTCATGCTAATATCAGAAGGTCACAGTTCAATTATTTCACACGTGCGAAAGATTTAAACAAAATAATAAATGGTAATGAGATATCGTTACGAGATTTGGCTTACAATTGTTTTAGAATTCTTCGATTAACTTGCACACAGAAGCTCACAAACAAGTTGCAATATAGAGCTTGTTTACTTCTTGGTATTTACACAGAATTACAGAGCTTATGATACACCATAATAAAAATCATATTAATTTACCTGTTTTCGCATCCGTGTGCTTCAATTGAACTAAGTGACCAGTCCCATGTATGAAGCATTATTCATACAGAGAACACCTAATATATTGTAAGCAGTAAACTCAATACATCTGTCACCTTGAGGCTAGATAGTTCTTGACTATACTCTATATTATAACCGTAGTTTTCCCACAGAACATTTCGGGTATGGGTTCTCCTAATATTTGGTATGCAAAAGGGTGTCCAGCATTTCTGAACTTTCTTCCGTGAATTCTCTAGGGATTACTGCGACAGACACGTTAGTGGTGATGAGACTCACTTGGAAGGTTTTTGAGCCTCAGTCTTACTCTGGCTATCAATAGTTGATTGTCTGTGTCACAGTGTGCTTTAAAGATGCTCGTGTTCCACCGTCCAGGATGTAAAAGCTCTGGCACTTTGACCTTTCAGTGTTTGATATCCAAGTATAGGTATATCGTGCGTGCTCCTTGAAGCAAGTATTAGTAGTAACTAATCAGCTGTCGTGGGCAAATTCCAGTAGTCTTCACCACGAGTATTACGTTATCCAGACTAATCTCCCACACTCAGACATAACTGTCATACTCTTTCCCACATTTGCATCGAAGCCTCTTAGAATAAAGAAATATTTCTCTTAGTAATCAGCCCAAAACAGTCTATAGCTTTCCATCTAAGCACTCACTTTCTTCATTAAGTATATTTGTCACCACAACTGACATATTTATAGGATGAATCGTGTCACAGATGCCTGTCCAATAACGAGTCCTGTCATATCCGTGCTTGTAATCACGAAGGAATCCTATCTAACCGTTCATCAGTATCTCAGCTATTCCATGATGCTTTGGGTTTCCGAGTAAGGAAGCAACTAGCTCGCTTCCTGCATTCTGAATTGATATTCTCTATTCCATCTGGTCTCTGTAATTCCGAGGATGGCAATTCTATATCTCTCCATCTCTCTACAGATGATGCCAAGACATCCCATGTGCTTGTGTACAGTTCATATCTGAGATTATTCTGTATTTCAAACAGACGCTTTGCCTTAAACCTGAACGCAACTCTAATTATTCTGCGCGAAAGCAAATATAGCACAGGATTCGTTAGTGAGCATAATCACATTTAGGTTCACCCAAGAAGAAGTAGGGATTGCGGAGGTCCTTTCCCTAGAATAAGGAAAGGACCTCCGCAACCGTTAAGGATTCCTTCATCCACCATCTCAGGGACCGCCTAGTAGAATGTAGTAGTTATGTGTTACGCTTGTGACGAGTGGATTCTTCACCGGGAGAACCGACTTATAACAAGGGCTAGTATCCAAAATAGAAAAGTGAACGACCTTTTTAATAGAAAGGGGATGGTAAATCCCTTTATGTTTTAAAAGCCGGGTACGAAACTCGGATCGAAATTCATCGAAATCCATAGAGTTTCATGCCGAAAAACTATCGGCAGGCCCAAGTGTAACTGATCACATGGGTAGTACCACACCAGGGCAACTCCGAGCAAAGGTGGAGCAAGCTCCCTCACTAACTTTAATATTCTCTCATTATGTAAAAGCCAGCTCCTAGGAGATGTATATATATATATATATATATATATATATTGTTTTTACATTATGAGAAGAGGTTACTACCCAGACCGGTTTCAACCTTTTTTGAGGTCTCATCAGTGAGTAGGCAGACCTGGAATATCAAGGTTTGAAGTGAACATGAACTTACATACCTCTACTATCGAATTGCCGAAGTGGTGTACCCCTATATTTAATGTAAATTACAAATTTACAAAGCCAAAAGGCTATTTTAAAGGCGAAATTGTTAATAGAAAGGGGGGATGGTACCATCCCCCCCTTTCTATTAACAATTTCACCGGTAAAATAGCCTTTTGGCTTTGTGAACGACCTTTTGTTTAAGAATATGTTTGATTTTAACACATTGGTTTCATTATCTTTAAGAATGTCCAGCTAGATTCAGCTGTGCAATTTTAGAAAAGCTCTGCTTTTCTAATATTCTGATCACAGTACGCGAGTTGAAAAGCTGTGGAGTCCAGTGTCTGGTACTTTGTCTCTGATATACTCTTCGATACGTTTTTAGATCTACCCGAGTGGACCACTAAACCATGTTTACTGTTAGCTGACCGAAGTAAGCCTTTCGTAAGATGATTTAGGGAATGAACAATGTTTTGATTTGAGGATATGGTCTACTTTGTGAAAAGTAGCGGAGTAAGTATATGACCGAGAAATAATATATATTCTAATTTCTTTGACTAGTAAACTGAGGTTATTTATTAATAGGAGAGGTCTTAAATTGCTGCTCGTTTTAGCTATTTTGAAAGAGAAGATTTAGGATGGAATTATTGTATAATCTAATAATGCGCCACACACACACACACACACACACACACACACACACACACACACACACACACACACACACACACACACACACACACACACACACACACACACACACACACACACACACACACACACACACGGTAGTTTAATCTTTAAAACTGAATACTGTATATTTCAAATGTTGTAGTGTTTTCTGCAAAATCATCCATTGGACCGGAATGTTTGTGAATGGTATATACGAGTACAAAGGAAATGGATTATAATCCATTTCCTTTGTCTTCGGTTGAGAAGCAAAAGCAGTTTCATTGACTGATTTCAGAAGTCCTAAAAGTCTCTAGTTTCCAAGTTTAGATGAAGTAAATTTTGAAAACAATTTCAGTTCTTGGCATATACGCCATGATACATTTTAAGTGACTTGAAAATATATTCATAACCATATCAGTATTTCAGTATTATTTAAGTATTTTCAGTTATTTAAGTATTTTCAGTTATTTAATTTAGTATCAGTATTGTTTAAGTAATGTCATTTTCATGAAAGGAATATATTAACTTTACACAGACACTAGTGGTCCCATTTGCAGGCCTGGTTGGCCGAGTGATTAGCGTATCCGCTCTCCAGCCAAAAGGCTGGGGGTTTGAATCCCACCGTGAGCATGGATGTTTGTGATTGCCTGTGAAAATACTAGTGGTGGTAGTAGACAGTAGATGGCGCTGGTGTAGGTGATGATGGAGACAGAGAGATGTAAAGTAGGTGTCCTCTCTCAATGAGTCTTAGGACTCCCCGGAGGGGTCGTGTAATAATAATAATAATAATAATAATAACCTATAACACGGTATTACAGCACTGTAACAATGCTGTGTATCGATAAGAATTTGGTTCGATAACTTTACACTGTGCATGTATGTTGACCAGTGGCTCTCGTGTTCTTACATGATTAGAAGGAAAAGCAGGGATGATAATGGACAGGTCGGTAAAGATACGCTTATGAAAGTACTGTACTTATAATATGCAGAAATAGAGCGGCTATGAAAAAGTTAATGGGGATTGCTTGTGTGTGAGAGAGAGAGTGGTCACCTATTAGGCACACTGCACTCTTCTGTCTACTATCAAGAATTCTTAAGGATGTTATGTGTGCACTAACCAAAAGGTGAGAGCAATACAGAAACAATAAAACAATATACATCATCCGTATTTGAGATGTATAAAGTGTTAGGAGTTGAGTTGCCCGGATAAGCTAGATTTCACAGTTGGTCTAAGAAAAGAAAACTGATCTTGACTGGGAACTGGAACATTATTTATAGCAAGAGTTATTGAAATAGAATCTTTCTTCCGGATTATATGTTTTGGTAGTACTGAAATTCACTACATTGTCTTCAATACATGTCAATACATGGCAATGTCAATACATTGCCTCACTCATCTACAAGTAATCCTTATAAACAAATGCAGAAATTTTTATTTATAATTACTCTTTCTCAAACTTTGAAAAAAAATTATACAAAAAATTCTGTATAATCTTCATTGTTAATATTAGACGAACATGTGTTGTAAATACATAATATAAAGGCAAAAAAGTATTATTAAAAAATTTAATTGAAATCCAATGTAGAAAATGCAGCACTTAGTGCTGAACTCTGTAAAATTATAAGGTGCAATGTCACACAAGATGTTTATTGTATGTATAAATATTTTAGCAATAAATAAATTATAAATTATAAAAAAATAAATAAAAAAACTTAGTTCATTATTGTGAAGATCAGTATTTAAGACACTGGTTAAGAAACATCCTGAATCTTGAATGATTCGAGGACTACAGAGTTTCTTGAATGATGAAGAGGAATGAAGAATACGGTCATCTACAAAACTATGGATGAGAGTTGAAGTTAGAGGGACAAAGAAGGTCGTTTATGTATAGAAAACGGTGAATGTAATGAACCCTGGCTTTACTATTGATAAAGAAATGTGATGAAAGGAAACCATCCACCATGACATGAACGACATGAACAACCACGGAGAAAATTCTAATCCATTTACAAAGAGCAAAACGGACGCTATAAATGGTAGCTTAGTAAGAAGACTGCAATTTCATGGCATTCCATGGCATTCAACACAATCAAATTCCTTGGAAATATCAACTGGTAATCGGAACATCATCGACAATAAGAGGTAGTGAAATACAATCTTCCTTCCTAGTTTCAGTAGTACTTCTGCTTAAAAAAATATCTGCCAAAACAACGTTTAAACACGTTTGAATTTGGTAACATTTATTATGAATATAATTAAGTTCTACAGTCACGGACTTCTTTGTTTATATCTACAACAGATGGAGACAAAAAGTGCTTTACAGTAGATAAAAAATTCTACCGCCAAGCAATTCTTTTTGTCTACATCTGCTGTCAGGAGGGAAATATTTGTACTGGTCCACACAGCAAGAGAAATCTCCCGCCCAATGTGTCACATGGACCTTTTCTTCTAAGGGACAATAGAAATTGTCTGAAATCATCAACATAACTGATATATGATTCATCACCTGGTGACTAGTTCCTGAGATTGAATGAGAATAATTCCCCACCTAATTCATCCAACACCAAAAACCTAAAGTCGCTCCGAATATTGCCATGTGTGTTCAGACATCTTATTTGAATTGAAGAAAACGAGAACGAGCAGATATATGCGAGAAATACTGTTTCAAGATGTGTGCTAACTCCTGTTACGAAAAATATTATACAATGGCTAAATTTTGAAAGAATGATGGAGATGATCCAGAACGCTCAGTATTGTATATAAAATTTGGGCAATATTTTCATTAAAATAATATTTAAATATAATAATATTTAATGTCGACATTTTGGTTTAACCTTAATTTAAAAAAATAGTCCAAGTTTTCAATTAATTTTTGAACTTAAATTATAGAAGAAAATTTGAAAATAAGTCTGCGAGGAGAGTTTTGCCAGCATCTATTTTTGAAGCAGTGAAAAGGTGAAAGCTATTACATTTACCACATTATATCTAACGTATGAAGAGCAAAGAAATGTTTTAAAAAAATGGGATATGTATGTAATTCTGATTTTTGCGCAGGAATGCTATTCATTTTTCCAATATTTTAGCACCGCTCGTAGTGAAAAATCGCATTTATAAAAGTTACTGTTTAGATTAATACTTTTATAAATGCGATTTTTCACTACGAGAAAATTTGGATATTTTCCAAATTTTCCTTATTTTCTTATTTAGTTTGATTTGGAAAAAAGAAAATAAGGAAAATTTGGAAAATAAGGTGGAAGTAAGGTTATATCTAAAAAAGAGGGACATCTCCTCCTACGATGCTTCTAAAGTAAAGTTTTAGAAAAAAAAAGATATGGCTTCATGCCAATGTCATCACTCTTTGTCCCGTAGTGCAGCGAAGGATCCAGGAGACAGGAAGTAAAATGAAAAAAAAAAACTATCTAATATAAACATTCCAAATCGATACATATTCCATAAATAAACTATTGGCCTATATGGTGTCTTCTATATATTACTAACACAACACACTTTCAAGAAATCTGGTTTCCGCACTAAGAAATTCAAATATTTTATATTCTGTGAGACAACAAAAAACACGGCAAACAGATAAGCTAACCCGTATAGGATGCGAGGAACGTATAGCAAAAATAGCTTTTTGCGATTTATCTGGTGCGGTATCATTTCAACCTACGTTCCTTGCTGACGGTACTAGAGTAGAAAATTGCTTGGACTTGATTAGTTAGTTAAAATAAAGGATAAACCTCTTTATTAATGTCAACGAAAATATGACTGCTTTAAGAATAATAAAAAGGCAATAGCATCATATAACAGCTGAAATTTAAATTTCGGTAGAATTTAATTTTTTTCATTTTTCATATCAATTTTCATTTTGGTGCTCTTTACAATGTTAACAACAGCATATTTACAAATAAAATAATTTACGGAAACTGGATAAGATAATTTATCATATCGCCCTACACTTCTTGCATGTTTCTTATAAAAAAGAAAGATGTCAAAATGCCAAAGACTCCCTCGATGAGTCTTTGGACTCCCTGGAGGTGTCAGGTAATAATTTTTTTTTTTTTAATTGTTCTTTCAAATATTTACATATGTACAACGATCATCTATTCAGTATATTATTTTACAAGGTTCAGCAGTTTGTGCTACATATAATGAGATTTAAATAGTAATGATGATAACAGTTTTTTTATATAACAATCATAATAATAATTTACAATTATATTGTTCAGAGTTACATAAGTTGTATAATATTACATGTTGTGGTTTACTATTTTTTTTTTTCAAGTTTGAAAAGGTGTGATTATACAACAGTATTTACACATATGTAATCTGAATATTATGTGTCCTTATTTTCACAAACATACGGTGTAAACTCATGATTTACTTTTAAAATAATTTTTTTTTTTTACATTGCATACATTTGTTACAGTTATTATATACATTACATACATTTGTTACAATTATTATATACATTACATTCATTTGTTTACATATGATACATTACTTACATTTGTTTACATGTGATATTTACATTACGTACATTGGTTTACATATAATACATACATTGGTTTTCTTGTGATACATACATTGGTTTTCTTGTGATACATACATTGGTTTTCTTGTGATACATACATTACATGCATTTGGTTACATATGATACATCTTGGATGAGAACTAATTTTTTTTTTCCTTTCATCCTCGAAGCTTAAATGTAAGCTTATCTGAGGATGACACCAGTTGGTTATTATGTATTTTTTTTTTTTTGCTGTGTTAGGATGCTATGGAATCTATGATTGAGAAATTCGCGCGCGCGCACTCACACGCACGCACACACACACACGCACCCCCCCACCCCCACACAATAAATTGGAATGTACCGATGCGTCGCTGAACTGGAAGCCTGAGCGAATATATTGTGTTTCATTAAGTTTGTATGGTATTTTGGGTGCGTGTTTCTTGTTCGTAGTATGTCCTTAGAGCTCTTTTCAGGCTATTGTAGTTTGTAAGGGTTCTGTATTCAAAAGGTAATTTGTTTATCATGTCTGGGACGTAGAAGTTTCGCGTGGCCTTTCCGTAGTGATTATTGTATTTATATGTGATATAATTAGTAGTCTGAGGTCTTGTTATACGGTATGTATTTCTAACTGTCCTGTAGTTGGCATCGAAATAATGTTTTAGCAAGGCTGCATAGTGACATAAATGTTTTTCTGTCAGTATTTTGTGTTCTGCCATTGCAATGTTTATAAGGTCGTGATTTTCTCTTTGTTCCCAAAAGATCAGTTTTGTCATTTTGTACTGTAGCGACATTAATCTATTTAATTTGTAGTGTGCACAGAAAGCATACGTTGTTATAGCGTATCTTAGTATATTTTGGCATAGTACTTTATATATTAGTGTTTTTAGGCGTATGGGAACTATGTCTTTTAATCTGTAGAGTTTGCCACTTATTGTTCAGAGTTTGTTGTGTTGATGTTTTATATGGCTATTCCAGTTCGTATCTGCATCGAGGTAAATTCCAACGTATCTTATTGTTTCAACCTGAGTGATTGTAGTGGTTTTGCTGTTCTGTGTGTTTTTTGTGTTGGAAAGTGGATGTTGGATGGTTATATATTTGTTTTCAACTGGTCTAGTCAGTGGATTTCTGAATATCATTAATTTTGTCTTTTCTGAGTTTAGGTGTATGGAGTTTTTCGTGAGCCAGTCTATGATCAGATTTATGTCATGTTGCATATTTGTTTGGGCTATGCTTGCGTTATTATGGATGGATATTATTGCTGTATCGTCTGCGTATTGGAATATCTTACCTTTAAGTGGTAACTGATTAATATCGTGCGTGTAAATGTTGAATAGAGTTGGGGAGAGTACAGCTCCCTGTTGCACTCCACAGGTTACTGGTAGCTCTCTGCTTCGGTTTCATCCGATACGTGTGATATGCTTTCTATTTTGGAGGTAGTTTGTAAACCACCTGTGAAGATGCCCGTCTATTCCAACACGCCTCAGCTTTTCTAACAAGGTTTGATGTGTGAGTGTATCGAATGCTTTGGTTAGATCTATAAAGACTACCATGGCTATTTTGTTTTTGTCTAAGGCGGTATTAATTACGTCTGTAAAGTCTTCCAAGAGAGATGTTGTTCCCTTATTTTTCTGAAAACCATATTGTGTTTTGGGGATAATATTAAAGATCTCAGTGTATGCTGTGAGTTTCTTCAGTGTGATCCGCTCCATAATTTGATTGATAATTGGTAATGTTGCTATGGGTCTGTAATTGCTGATTAAATTTCTTTTTCCTTGTTTGTATATGGGTGTAATTATGGCGGTCTTTAGCATATTTGGTATCTGTCCTGTTTTAAATATTTTATTTATTAGTTTTAGTAGGATAGGACTTAAACTAGTTGCATGTTGCTTTATATCTTTAGGTCTGATACCATCTATTCCTGGGCCTTTGTTTGGTTTGATTTGATGTATTGCTATGAGAAGTTCTGCTTCTTTTATGGTTGGGAACCATAATGTCTGTTTTGATCGCGGTCCAAGTGGAGGGTCTCGTTTTGTGATTGGGGGAATATTTCTGTGAAGTTCTTAGATGGAGTCTGCAAAGTATTGGTTAAAGTCATTTGCTAGTTGTTGGATAGGTTTTGCGTCTTTCATGAAGCTGTGTTTTATGGTTTCGGAGGCAGTGGTGTTGGGAACAGAATCTAGCATCTCATTAATCAGATGCCAGGTTTGTTTCATGTTGTTTTGTGCAGAGGTTAGTTTGTCTCTGTAGTAGCTTCTTTTTGCATTTCTGATTTGTGTTGTAATAATAATAATAATAATAATAATAATATAACAGTATAAAGCTGTTGGGTGATTCATCATATTTTACTTGATGCATTGATATACAGACGCACAGAAGGATAAGCGTCAGTTATCCGATAAACACAAGCGAAATGTTTTACGTGTGAAATATATTCACGTTTGAGCTACTTGTATATAGAGGCTAATGACTTCACATCACTTGCCTTAGTGTGTATAAAGCAAAGCACGCTCCCATAAAAGCAAAGCACGCTCCCATAAAAGCAAAGCACGCCCCCTTTCGGATGTGTAAAATGCTATGCATAATGGGAAGGGCCACTACCCAGATCGTTTTCGACCTTTATTGAGGTCTCATCATCAGTGGGAGCCAGACCCGGGAGAGGTATCAAGGTATATACAGAAGTCATAAAAAGACTTTCAACATATATAATATATATATACTTTGCACATTATTTTGTATAAAGAAGGGTATGTATATCGCTGTACAATAATAGCAAACTGAAGTACATTCGTCTAATTGCTCACGGCAGCCTGTCGATAATGTAGGAAAGAACATGATGACAGAAAGTTAAGTCACCTAAACTAGAAAATGGGGAACTGAAAATAAACTCTCATGCTAGTCAAATACTTAAAAAAAAAAGAACACACAGCTAAGTTCAATTATTTAACGAGCAACAAAGAAATGTGAAAGCGAATCTCGTAAGCCGTCGCATGCGTCAAAAATATTGTTTTGTATTACATTAGGTATTAATATGGACCGCTACTCTTAATAGCATATATTATGCTGGATGTTGGATTTTACTGTCAAATCATCAAACTTTAAAAATAAATAAATAAATAAACATAATGAAGAAGAGCAGTAAGAAAACACTAAAGCAGGGTCCTCTCGGACTACCTTTTTTAGTAGTGTTGTATCGAACCAACTCGTGGCAAATGTTGCACGCACAGCAATTTATCAGTGTTAGCACTTCCAAATATTGGTGGGTTGTTTTGAATTTAGGGCCGAAGAAACTCAAGCTATGAGGCCAGTTCAATTAACACTCTTACAAATTTGCGTTTGCACCCCGTGCATTGTTTAATAACGACAGTTATATACTAAATACTAAACATTAAATAAATATTTTGAATAACTGACAACCTGAAACATTTTTTTAAAGCTCTTGCTACAAAAGACAGAAAAATAACCACATCAAGTATTCATTTAAGCAATCAAAAGAATGCACTTTTGTCACAATTCCAACAAATCTAACTTCTCTAAGTTGTCTGTCGACGCAAAATAGATCTTGTATCCTCTGTAGAGTATTTTATAGTTCCTATCTTCTGCTGTTGCTACATTTTGTTTTAATCATTGAGAATTCACACTTCTGTAAGTAAACTAATATATGAGAATAATTTATACACATGTAAGAAAACTGATGCCCCCCCCCCACACACACACGTTGCCCAGCCAGATTCAATTGCCCATTATAATTGTTTTTCGAATTTTGTATTAGTAAGTTTTCATCAGTATACTGACCTTTTTCACATCTCCAGATTTTCCTTTTAAATACAGAATTTATTCCAAGCTGCATTTAGATATCCTTCATTTCATTTTGAACGATTAACAGTGATATCGGAATAACGTGTCCTTTGGTCAGGAAAAAAGGTTAGATTCTCATTAATGACATGAAGGATATTTTATTTCAGAAATAAAATAACTTTTCAACTGCTGCCAATAATTTAACAGGTCTAATACAGAGGAGGAAAGATTCCTTCTACGAAACTCTGCTTCTTTTTTCTTTTGAGAATATAAGTTATAAGTTAACAGTTAACAATGGAAATAAATGGGTGTGACTAAACTGACCTGAATGCAAAAGTCCGCTTCCTTATTCACAAAATGGGCGCTCAAAATGTGAAACTCAAATATGTCCTTAATTTATTAATTAGGAACTCAGATTTCTCCGAGGAAAAAAAAATCGAAACAAAACATGTCCCCCCCCCTCCCCCAATTTAATTAGTATTTACTGGTTGTCTTTGTATAAATTGACACATAATGCGAAGAAAAATTGATTAAGTAATCATTTACTGGTTGTTTTTGGATTTGTAGCGAAAATGAAAACGTCTTTAGAGAAAATGAAATGCTGAACTAATATTTCTAGGTTTTTAAGTATTCTCAATTATACATTTTTAAATGCTGCGTCAAGATAATAATGCTTTGTAGATTTTTATCACAGTATAATAATTTATATAATGCATCTATTGTATTGGCCCCTTGGAATATACCCACAATGATCAATTAATGCTAATTATAAATGTATTATAATTTGCACATCGGAGTCCATGTGAACTGAGTAAACATATTTTGCACGCAACTTAACTGCACATATTAAATTAGTATTAGTCATTCAGCTCGGAAATCGCTTCTTGAGTGTTCAGTCTGATAATGATAGTTGGATTAGTTTGTGGTCTCAGAGCTCATGACGGAGGCGGCTGCTTGTTAAGGTCCAGCTGAATTACAGTGTCACTGTTAGTGCAATATGATATTCTGTGCACGCAGTTATAATTACATCGACTCATAACGCCATAATTGGTTCCTTGAGAAAAAATTAAATGATTATCGCAATTTAAATTTTTTATCAAAACGTTGTATTTTAAATTTAAGGAATCTCTGCATAACCCTGAAAAGATATTTTGTTGAACTTTACTGACAAAATATTTGGACTCTGCAAATTCATAGATAATGTGTATACACGAATATTAATATCGTAGCATTTCAAAATTGCCTTAAGTATTCTGATTGTTTTTTCCTCCTGATTAGTGCACTTGGGTTATCGAATGCGACAGCTGAAGCATTTCTAAATTTAGTTTAAGTTGCAATAATGCCTTTTGTTACTGAATTAATAATTAATTTCGTCATTTATTATAGAAATAATGACACGGGTAGTTATAAAAACGATAGCAGCATTGTGCAACGGTAAACTTAATATGTCTAAACATGTTCGTCCATAAAATGGCATTCTGTAGCATATTTTGGATAACATGAATAAATGAAGAGACCTATCCCAGCTGGCGCTCTTTGATATCCCCAAGGCAGTAAAATTAATCTGGTTAAAGCTCCATAGCCGTAAAAATAATTAAAGACAATAAAGAAAATCTCCGCAATGTTTTTAGCCTTGGAAAGCTTTATTGCCTTTGTTCCGTTTCTATTTGCTTTATGAGACTCCTAGTTTAATTATCAGTTAAACGATCCACTGACTGATGTACTATTGTAGCTCTGATTATCAACGTCACTTCGGTCATGCTCATAATATATAGCCGTTTTATGCTCAAGCATTAAAGATAACCGTACCATCCATTTCCATGACAATGCAAACTCTAAAGCTTATATGAGTAAATTTCATTGTGTAATACAGCAATAGGTCCTTATAAACGAAGTGATAGGTGGCTGTGTTTGATGGCTGCTTCACTCGGTGCTTATTTGTTTGTCGGTATTATTTATATTTCTGTGCAATCGAAGATGATTTAATTCAAGAAGAACTTATCATTCACTATTATGCGGTTTCGGTTATTAGAAATGCCCCTACTCATAAACTGTATTACAGCACCACTCCAATCGAACATTTCTGTCTGATATTATGATGCATTAGCTTTCACACTTTGTATCATACAGTTCGAGTTATCCTTTGAATATTATAATTAATATCAGAAATCTGCCGGTAAAAAGCATCAATTTTATTGCTGCCATGTCGAGAACAGGTTCAGCTATTAGTCAAATATTTACAGCACAAGTGCTCTCTTAAGTGAGTGCAAGCCGACTCATCATAATGGACGGCCAACTACGGAGATGCAAACTAAAAGGAGGAAAGATCACATGGAAGGGAGGAAATGGAATTTATACAAGAAATAATTATTTGAAACAGGTTATGATGATGGGACTCAGAATTTAAGAGTGCTGGATCCGGTTATAGACCAGAGAATATTTGTTCATAACTAAAGCAGCAACATTGTTTCCTGCTAAGCAGAGTGAAGTCTTCACTTGGGTGGTTTGCCAGATATGTACAAATTTTGGTTTATAGATGGTATATGTTGAGAGTTTCTAAGTCTTGTTCCCGTGACTTGTAAAACGTTGCTTTTACAAGTCCCGGAAATTCCGAGGATTATACAATTTCGCTCATGAAAACTATTTCTAAATATATTTGGTATACTTTTTAATTAAGAGTCAAAAACTGATAAATAAATGATATGATTAAGGCAGAGTAAATTTTCAACTGAACTGTCACCTTTAAATTTCTTTATCACCCTCCTTCATCTGTCGTTATAGCCAAAGTATGTGCTATTTCTTTATTTTTATTTTAATTTTTCATTTTTTTTTCAAATTCTTGCATTTGTAAGTCCACAATATTCTGAATATCAATTGTAATAAAAAATGCATCATGTGAATGGACAACAATGCTGAAATATCTTTTATTTACAATACTGGTCCATCGAAATCAAGGCTAAAACGATGATCCAATTCTGTTAAATCGTAGAGTTTTGATATTTGTTTTTATTTGTTTATGTTCATAGCAAAATTAATTAATGATAGTGAACTTTTTCTTTGGTAATACATAAATCCACTTTGAAACTGATTCACGTATAAAAGAACTATTGCTAATTTTTCGAATTGAGATTCATTCCTCTTCAGCCAGTCTAGATATGACATCGCTTCATTTTCTTACTTTCCAAAAGATAAAACTTGACTAATCAGCCTTAATTCTTTTTGATCCGTTTGAAGGTTTATTGCTTTTTTGCTTCTTTTAAAGGGTGATTCATGCGCATGTTCTAAATGCTGCATCATTCAACTAGTGTTCGATCCCTTACACTAAATCTGCTTTGAACAATAAATGCACTTAATTACTTTTTCTTTTTTACATCTGTTGAAGTGTTTTTCTAAATTTCGGATTGATTTATTTTCATTTTGAAGCTAAAGTGAAAATATTAAAATTATACATTAAGAAAAGTTAACATTATAAAATAATATTTTTATGTTACCAACAAGTTATTGAATGTGATCCAAATTTAAGAATTATTTAACTCAGATTTAAAACTATTACAACGCGAGTGTTCTTTCTCTATTGGTAGTCATTGTTCCCCCCCGTTAAAGTAATGAACCGCCTGATAAGAAGATAAATATTGATTTAATGATAAATGTAATAAAAATGTCTGTTAGCCTTAGATGTTTTATTGCATTTTATCTAAATATTTCAGCACTTCATGTGCGCATATTAGTTCAGTAATGATATTGTGTTATAGTTAAGAAAAACATACATCGATGTATAAATTAACGAAATCATTATATTTATTGCTGTCATCAAACATTAAGTCCCAATAAAATTTTAATCATCGTCTACAGTCTCTACGATACAATACTCATTTTGCTTAAAAATTATAATAAATTAAACGTTTTCTGCTCATATTTGTAAATTAAAATTTCTGAAAGGTCTCGAGATGTTTATCCCGGTACTCAATACAGAAAGATTCGAAAAATATTCAGAAATTTCGTCCCGGAAATTCTCCCCGGCGGAAACCCCTATAAATGTGGAAATACAGAGCAGACAATTATGACAAGCTTAGGAGGTACACATGTCGGTCACTGAATTAGAAACCTTAATGCAGATATATGTAAATGTCACCTTCGTAGCATATATGCAAAATACTTAGTGAAATGCACTACCACGTGTCCTAAACAACTGTTTAGGAATCCTGCTGGTCAGTAATCGTCAACAGTGATCGCAATTGGAAAAACAAAGGATATTTCGGAGTTCGATAAAGGGCTGTGAGTGCTCGTCTGGCTGGAGCCACGGTTTTGAATAGAGCAGAGCTGACTGGTTTCTCAAAGGTTGCGATATTCCAGGTGTTTATTCAGTTGAAAAATAACTTATTTTACTTGTCTAAGAGACGTAACGGTATTCCTAAGACAATCTGTCAGGAACGATACGCAGTCTTCTAAGAACTCTTGCGGAGAAACAGCACTTCATGTGTGCAGCAATTGACCGAATCATTTAATGAAGGCTGTTCCCAACCGATATCTCACAGAACTGTGCTCAGGGAATCGAGGTGTTGGCAATCGCACGCCTATAAGGAAACTGTTGATTTCTGAAAAACCTGAAAGTTCGTCTACAGCGATGTCAGGAACACCGTTAATGGACATTCGAAGACTAGAAAAAGTCTAGTGGTCCGACAAGTTACACCTTCTTCTGCACCTACGGTAAGCAGAGAGTTCGGCGGGAGCCCATAAAGCAAAGAACGGGTCCCCTCCCCTGATATTGTTTGAATACTGTTACCGTTTAGCTCCATCCTGCAATGTTGACTTTTTATCCAGCAGGTGACGGTGGTTTCACGAACGACAATGCTATCAGGGATGATAGTGGCGACTTCCACTATCATCCCTGGCCACCACAAAGTCCGGATTTGTAACCCATTGAGATTATATGAAACATGTAAGAAACACAGAACAGGAACAAAGAATTGTAGATGTACTTGTAATTGAACACCTTCTGGAATCTATGAGAAACCGCATGTGTAATTCAGATTAAAAAAGGTCCAGCACGTTATTAATTTAAAATTTCTAATTCAGTGGCCGGTATGTATTTGCATGCTAGAGATAGGGGCATACAAATCCAAGAGAGAAATATCTTAGCAGTCAGTGCAGTCACGTTGGCAAAATAGTTAGTAGGATCTTGCTTATCGAAGAACACACTGACATGCAATGATAAGGAAGTTGCATCCTTCTTTATAAGACATTTATTCTATCACATCTGAAATAGTGTACACAGAGTTGATTGCCTGGATTTCTTAGTAATGAGGAAGTGGTGAAAAGGATAATAAAGCATATTTCTTAGCTACTGATCAGTAGCTAAGAAAGTTAGTGGTGTGTGAACCGCTCCCTATATATAAGCTGATAGGCTGATAAGCTGAAAAGGGAGGGATATATGATAAACGTCATAAGTTATTAAAAGTGTTTTATACGTTAACCACTACGCTACTCATGCTTGCCTGAGTAGCGTAGTGGTTAACGTATCCGCCCTCCAACGCGCTACGGTTCGAACCCACCCAAGCCCGCGGATGCGTGCGGTTGTCATTAGGAGGCCTGAAGCGGTGGCTTGAAAAAGCGCCGAACTATGTAAAAGTCAATAAAAATAATGATGAAATAAAAAATAGAAAAAAAGCCTTAAACCACTCACTGTACTGATGTACTATATTGTTACAACATTTCGTTTGTGGGAGACACATAAAAAAAGAAAACTTATCAACATTAGAGTAATACATGTTGTATTTATTGCTGTAAAATACTCTAATACTAATAATTACTTTTGTTACTCTCTCTTTCTCTCAATGTCGGCACCTAGCATTCTTTAGATCCTCTACAGGATGATGTTCTTGACATTTAGATTACTAAACTGAAATGTTTTTTTTTTTATTAAATTGTCGCACTCAAATAAATTATCTGTACTGTTATTGTAAAGTTATTAGTCAACCATCTCTGTAAAAAAAAAGCAAGATATCATTATTTACGTTATACTAAAATAAATATAAACAGCAGTTACAAAAACAATATCTGGATGAAATGTAAAACTGAGAACAAAACCTCTTCCATTTACTATAAACCAGATTACTTCCACAAAATACACAATATCAATTTCAAATCAGCAACATCCGGATAAATACTGCTCCATTCATGAAACAAAATGCGGTGTGGTTTTGGCGTTATGAAAGCACAGAATTATTATTGCTCTGCAAATGATGAATTTCGTATAGGAACATGAAATTAGAAATAAAAAGTTCTAACTTTATGAAATATTCAGTGAAATATAACACTCTCACGCATTTATGAGAGCATCCGCTACTCCCTCTCTCTCTCTCTCGCATGGCAAGCGATTTAATAATTGGCTCATGCATGCTGTTTATTGGTGAAAATGTTCTATATTAAATATTAGGCCGTCATCAAGTGAGTCTGATCTCCCTGTAGGCTAAGTGCCAATATGTTAAAGTTGAAGAAACGTTAAGAAAATATTATAAACGGTGAATTTGTCATCTATAAAATGCCCATCCAATTGCAACTGTTATTATTTTTGGTTTCTAGAGTACGAACTGTTCGTATCAGTAAGAAAATTAAATTGCTATGATAGTATCCAACAAACGTGATCTGCTCTCTTAATAGTCTTTCACTTTTCCCGATCTCCAGAAAATATTACTGAAGGTCCGCCGTTTTAGTATTTCTTATCGTTTTCGCTTTCACCCTCTTCCGAGCTGCGACCAAGCCTAGTCATATTACAATTCCCGTAAAGCTTGTATTACCTATTATTGCAATCGTAGGCCCATTGGTAAGTTTAAAATCTAATCCCCCTAAGTGTTTCCATCCCCACTGCAAGATATCTAGTAGAATGCTTTACTACTTAGAAGCTTTTTTTATGATTGGTGAATCCTTGATTTTTTTTCTTGTAAAGTGCGGCTGTGTCACATGAGATGAATCACTCATTTCATCAGCTCACCCTCCCGATAGCAGAAGCATTAAATTTAACTTTGATTCTTGCTATTTCAAGCAACTTTTCTTTTCACCAATTGCACTGTTCTTTGCTTTCTTTTAGTTCTGGCATTTTTTTTTCCTGGAAAAGAGGGGTGGGTGGGTCTGTTAATGTAACATGAAACTGCAGAGTAGAACTAAACTGAAACGGTTGTGCAACCCGCCAACTATCTGATTTACGGAAACTGTAATATAATTGTTGACAGAAACTGAAAAAGCAAAAACATGATATCTGTCCTTCTTTGGAAAACAAAAATATTTTTGCTGAAAAGAAAACTGATTTATTTCAGTTTTTGTTTTTTTAAATAAAATCTTCGAGAAGGACAAATTGAGAAAATTTCTTTGAGGTTTAATACGCATGTTTAGAACGATGTTGAGATGTGGTTCTATGTGAAGTGCCTTTTTTCTCTCTCTCTATCTGTCATGCATGCAGTCATTGCATTGTATTTCTGCAGAACACATCAAATACTGCTACAAACTAATTTTCTTCATTCTTTTTACAAAAATCATATTTCGCGCCATAGAATATCTTTCGCAGAATTCTCTTAGTGGACAGTAAATTGCTGAAATCTAATTAGTGTGCCTTTCAATATTTTATGAATATTTGAAATAAAATCAGGGAGTACAATGGTAAAAATAATATGCATGCACTGTCTACGACCCAGACTTATACAGAGGCTTATTGACCACTAAAACTATACGATTATCAGGTAACAACCGGCCACTCTTGCAACTAGAAATAATATTAATTAACAGTGCTTACATTTAGAATCTCTGTAATGGAGTTTTGTAAGTTTGCAGTTTATTTATTTATTCGTATGGAGTTTCCTCCCCTTTTCTCCCCCGTCCCTATTGGAGCGAGTTGAGCTCCCTCATGGGGGGTTAAGTATTTATGGCTGTAGATCCGTGTGTGTTCACGGGGCCGGTTTGCCTGCATGCGGGATGAAAAACGCCAGATAAACTGGCGGAAAAAACCCTACTGCCCAAGACCGGCTAACTTGGCTATGGCTGAGGAAGATCCTCAAATTCCTCACGTCTTCGACGGGAATCGAACCTGGGACACACCTCCCCCAGTCATATGGTTGCGAAGCGCACAGCCACTAGGATAACCGCGCGGATTAAGTTTGCAGTGCGATATGACTTTCAGTTACTTATGATACCACATCACTGAGGTGTACACCGACAGATATTATCTATGCAAATTAAATTTATGTTATCTTAGTGTGGTTTCGTAAATCACCCTTCTTTGCGCAATGAAATTTGAGTAGAAGACTATTACCACCACAAAAAAGGTGGTAATATTCTTCTACTTTTTTTTACGGATTTTTACCCCCATTAAACTTCATCTCCCCAGTGAATATAGCGTCTTGTGAACGATATGTTCACTATAGTTGAAAAGACCCAGACGTATATCCTATTCATGATGCGAAAAATATTGGTATGAACGTTTCAGTTAAATGTGAGTTAGCTGGTATTCGTATGAAGTCGTAGTTTCCTCCTGAAAACTCTGATTACCTCCTACTTAACTTCCTCGATCAGAAGCTAATTCTGTCGAAATACAAATGGAGTTAATAGACATACATATAAAACTTGTATTCACCCTAATGTCGACCAGTATTCACACCGAAGTCAGCCAAGCCTAAATACGTTTTTATAGAGCTCTCTAAACCAAGTAATTACATATACATAACTTTCTTATATAGTTACAGCATATTTAAAGAATGCAGATGTACAACGTCATTGATAACTAAAAGCATGAAATATTTAACATTTAGTAGTTGATATTAACATAATTGCAATACAGTTTAATATCTCAAAAATATTGTTTAACTTTCTAGCGCACTGGAAACGAAAACAAAGTGTAGTTTAGTGTCACCCTCTTTGCACAATGAATAGCATACACAAGTTGTGCTTGCTGTTCATTATTAGTAATATTACGTTTTGCAATTGTACTTCCTGAAAGTGCTAAATTGTTGAAGTGTTCAATTCATGGTGGCTTTTCTGCGGTAAATGACTCTTCATCACTTCAGAAAATTAAAGAAATCTTTGTCCCATGTAATGGTCACATATGATTATTACATGTTTTTATATGCCCGTCTTTTATACCAAACAATTCAACAAAGAACAGGTTACAACGGGACTGGAACGACGTCGCACACCTGACACTAGGGAACACATATATTTAGTTTCTTTTTATGAGCAAAATATTTAGTTTTCTTGTATGAAAAATGGGCAGCATGTCATCATCATCATCATCATCACACACGATAAGCTCTTAATAGAAAGCTGAAGATATACCTGAAGAATTCAATAACTTGTGGAACTGCACCTTTGGCTTTTATCAATAAATGCTTATGCAATGCATCCTAGAAGATATGCTACTTCTTGGCAGTACTCTTTTAAGCATATGATTCACTAAGTTCCTCTGATGTATTCGTAGTGCGCTAAATTAGTTCTGCATTTCATTCCACAGATATTCTAACTTCTTCGTATTAAGACTCTCTGCAGACCTCCACAATGCTCTGAATCTATCCTTTTCAGACCATATCTTTGCAACCACTGTTTTGTAAGATGGCGCGTTCTTCTTCTAGCCGGTACCATAAAACTCCTACAATGTAGAATAGCAGAATTGTCCATAACATCATCATAGGATCCAGCAGTCACGATTCTTTCCAGCAAATCTAACCTGTAATATCATTACATTGCTGTCTAAAGACTATATTTGAGATAACCACATGATGATAACAAGTATTTTCCAAGTACCCCTATACTCAGATGTACACTTTAGTAAACATACCCATCACAGTAATAGCGAGTAGCATGACTTGTTGCTCCTTGGGACTATTTTCATGTCTAGATTCTCCATGCTTTGATTAATGCCAATTGACAATGAATATTCATTATTAATAAAAGCTTGTGGGTTGCAGTTCTCACGTAAAAATTCAAGTCATGTAACACTTTTCGCAGCATGGAAACACTTATTCGAACTATTTCCATGGCACGAAATTAATATCCGGTGACAAAAGTTTAGATCTACCCGACTATAACTCGGGCTCAGTAAAGCGGTGATATTAAATGATGAATTAAATAGGGTGTAGAAGCTTTACAAGAACAGTACTTAGTCCAGATTTCTGTACACTGTAATACAATACGTGATTACGAGAGCGCTATGATATAGTTGCTTGTAATGATATACTCTTCACTAGCACCACTTCGTGTTTTTGTATATGGAAGAAAAACGGACAGTAAAAACAGTATATGCAAATTCTGAACAACTGCTCTGAATAGTGTGCTGTCTAAGCTGTGGAGAGTTCAATGGAAATGGGCCAAATGATTTTAAGCATAATAATACATTATGTTATCATGTTAAACAGAAAAAAAAGTTATGGCGACGTAATTTGATTAAATGGGAGTGCAAAAGTTAAGCTGGTCAGAATACATTCCCTATCTCTGAATCCTATTAGGAATAGGATTTGATAATAATTTGTATCATTTGTAAATAATGTTGAAATCGAATTTATAATAATTAGTGAATTACAAATGGGATCTGTTATCACAATGATGCTCTAGATATTGTGCTAACTGATTCATAATTGTGTATCAGTTACCAAAGTTACCAAAATCAAAGCTCATGACAAATGACAAAGATTCTCTAACCCGCAACCCTTCTACCAGCTGTCGGTATGTTTATTGCTTACATTACCAAAAAGCCTAAATCCAGGAACTTCGTTGAATGAAAAAAAAAAAAAAAAACAGTAGGGATGATGATTTGTAAAGAGACTGATCAGTTAAGAAAGTTATGAATATGAAATTGGAAGAAAAAGAGAATGCAAAATTGCATACTAAATATTCACAAGTATATACAAAGTTCTGACAGGAGACTTACTTTACCTTTTTTTTTTTAAGGGGAGGGGGTTACGAAACCAGGAAAAATATAGAAAGGGATAAACGGCATACGTTATGTTATATAAAAGATTTAGCTAATAAAAAGCAAATCGGTTATGGCTGTTTTCAAATTAATGGAATAGTATTTTTATTGAATAACTTCCATTAAAGAAGGTTTGTATCTGTTTGAGTAAATATTTCTCAGGTTTTGTAGTTCACTATCAGTAGTGTTGCTCATATAATTTTCTAAATATACACATTATAACAAAACACCGAATTATAAATTTTTATGTTGATATCGTGTATTCAAATATATGCGGCCCACAAAACAATTGATAAACTGAGAATGAGATTCGTTACCATGGAAACAAGTTGGAGACAGGAAAGACGTAGCAAACTTGCCAAAGTTGCAGTGAGCGAAAAATAGCGCTCGGTATTAATTTATGGCTCGCTTTTTATAGTCTTGGTAAAAGTTACGCCACGAGCATCTCCGCTTAGGTAATACCCCACGAGACCGTATATTACGTAGTCATCGAAGATGTTGGATGAGAAGATATCCCCACGTCGCGGTTGGTGACATGTGTGCCGCTGGTCAGATTCCATTACTTGAAGGGGTGAAAATAAATGACCTTAGCCACGCCCATGGCACAGATAAACGTGTTGAGAATTCAAGAAGTTTATCAGGGAAAAAACACAGAGACATTCAGAAGGAGATCAGAAGGAGATCTAACTTCTTATGGGGCGCACCTTGTTAAAAATGCTAACCGCCTTTAATCAACACTTCTACTCACCTTTAATAATATTTTCTTTTTCTAGATGAAAAAAATATAATATAATTAAATATAATAAATTAATATAACATAACGAAACGCTAACCGACTTGCTTTGTTATATAAGAATTTAAATAACAAAGCAAGCACCTCGAAATTTTGGTTTGAAATTTCACATCGCCGCTTTCATATCTAACAGCAACAACCATAAAGAATTCGTTTCATGCACAAATATAAACTCTATACTAAGTTAAAGTTAAAATATAATAATAATAATAATAATACCTTCTTCCAGTGTACGTAATTTAAAACGGACATCGGGCTACAAAAATAACCATCAACACGAAAGTTCCACATAGATCTGTATGCAAAATTTGCCTGAGAGACAAAACAACAGAATTTCTCATTGATATCATACACTTGATAATTATGTTTCATTTCATTCAATAGAAAGAGGAGACGTCAGAAATTAACATATGAATCGTGAAGGGTGTGAAGATCGATAATTTTGTCATCATTCGAAATGTCTGATGACGTAACAACACGTAGTTATTTTGATATGTTTGACAACTTAGCTTGTTTTATGTATAAGGCCATCAAAATTAACTAAAACAAGTCCAAGTTGTGGGGAATAATGTAAATGGAACTCTGGTAATAATACAAAAATGACAAAGTTAAAGAACATAAAAAACAGAAATCATAATTCCAGTTTAACCACCTCCACTTAAGGCAGATTACACATCGAACAAATATCTATGATATAAGAAAAACTTCAAAGAAATATAATGCGTAATAAGTAATGGGAATTTGGTTTCTATGCATTCATTATAGTCACAGCTACAAAAGGTGGCTTTTACTATTATTATTATTATCATTATTATTATATTAGTTGTTCTTGTTGTTGAGGGCGCTGTGTAGGCAGACGGATGCACGCACGATATTAACGCTGCTCCCGTTTATATAGGTTTGAAGTGTTTTTAACTAATGTTTTAATCTGAAAGTGCTGCTTTTAATTCCACTAGTCATGCTGAAGACATGGATGTTTAAATCATCAAAATCGGCTGGGTAATATCTAAATTTTGTGTGCTGAAAGTCATAGTAAACTGCTCTCACCAACCAACAAAGATCACCATTTTATCGCCATTTTAAATGTCGCACTATAGTCACTAAAGTGAAGAAGGTCCAAAGGTCACTGAGACAGTGAAGGTCATGCACAATGAACTGTAACAAGTGCAATAAGCCATTAAGCGACGAAGGAGACGGGTCGCATTGTTTTGGATGTGGCCGAAGACTTCCAATGTTCTGGGATTTCAGAAAGCACGTGTAAAGCAAAACGATCCGCGAAACGGACCGAATGGCCCTCTCCACAATGCTGTGAGAAAATGAAGATCAAAGAACAGACACCAAAGAAAAGCAACTACGCACATCAAAGTAAGTCCCTTCCTTATCCTAAAATTACAGACAACTTAGATTCCTTCAAACTTATGGTTAAAGATTTTCTAAATACACACATGGAACAAATTAACAAAACATTCGAGGAGTATGAAAACTACTGTTGAAGAAATGTTAGGAACCGTGCGGGAAATAAAGACAAATTAACGGTAGCAATAGAAACACCAGAAACACTCAAGCGCGAAAACGAAGAATTGCGGAAAGAGTTAAACAGGAATACCAAAAGAAAAGACAGAAGATTTAAGCAACATAATGCAACTAATCGGCAGCAAAATTGGCATTCCAGTAGCAACCACAGCATCACCTCTATTAACCGAGGCCCACAAAAAACAAAGACAGACCGCCACACATCATCGCTCATTTTACCAGCAGAAGTCTGAGAGCCTCCATTCTTGCAGCAAGCAAGAAAAGAAGGCCGACAACATCGATCCTAACTGACAAGAAACTCCCAACACCAATCCATATATCTGAACTCTGGACTTTATACTTTAAAAATCTTTTATACCAAGCAAGGAACACAAAAATAGAGAAAAACTACAAGTTCCTGTGGACTAAGGATTCACAGATATTTATGAGAAAGAATGAAAACACTCGAGTTTATATAATTGCAAACGAATCCGACCTACACAGCTTACCAATACAAAACACTACTCTTCACATCCTTAAGAACAATATTAGAAACCACTTAAAAACTATATAATGGAGACCACAAATCTAGGCGAACATATCCAGTCAGGCAATATAAATTTCAATGTGTTTGACTCTTTGAAGAAATGGACAGACAATATTTCCACCAATACCAACTTCACTATGATACACACAAACATACTGTATAAAAAAACACTGGCTTACATTGATAACACTGCTCAACTACACCTTGACAAACATAGATGCGCTAATACTGACTGAAATTGCAAAACACGACACAAAAATTTACGTATACAACATTAATATTTACCAAATCTACAACGTATATAGACCGAACAAAAGAGGAGGTGGTATCGTGGCATTTATAAAAGAAAAATACAATGTGACTGAAAAACAAACTCATTTTGAACATGCGGAAACACTAATTTTGGAAATCACAAATAGCGACAAACATAGTATCAAATACACAATAAACGTAATATACACACCCCCAGATAATAATCCACTCAGAATTCTTCACGAGTTAGAAACATGTCTAAGCGGCATCGAATCCCGTACAACACAGGCTCATCCTAATAGGAGACATTATTATAAATACTCTAGACCACGCTTCTTCAACCACTAAAACATACCTTGATATACTAAGTCAGTACAACATAAACCCTACCATTAACTCCCCAACAAGAGAAGAAATACTCAACATTCACTGACACAATCATGTATTGATCATATCAACATACCGGCTCCTATCCATACATATACATCATCAGTAATTAACGTCAAAATTGCCGATCACTACTTTGTCTCAACTTCGTTTTATTACGTTTCCTACCCCCCCTTCCCACTACCACAAAAGTCAACAAAACTCGATCATATTAAAGAGCATTGTCGACAACCTTGTAAAAAATAGAGACTGGAATTGCCTACTTAAAATAAATTATCCTTTAACATTATACGAGAATTTTCAACTAAAGTTCACAGAAATATACAAAAAAGCAACAAAGCCCACACAAACGAGGCGACAAAGACAATAATCCAAGGATAAATGGCTATAAACTAAATGATATTACTGTAAAAGAAAATCTATGGAAAAAAACTAAAAGTAGCCCAGTAACACACATTTACAAACATTATTCAAAAACACAAGAAATCAACTAACAGCAAAAATTCGTAGGGAAAAAAGACAGTACTACTTTCAAAAATCCATGGAATATAACGACAATATGAAGCAGACATGGGCTACACAACGAATTAGTAACTCAAAAAACAAAAAAAAAAAACTTCAGCACAAGATTTTATTGCGAAACGTTTCAGTCAGAATACAAACCAAGAGGAACTAGCAGACTCATTCAACCATGCTTTCACAAACAATATCACAGAATTCCAAAAAGACGTTCTACCACCGATCAACAAAAACTACCGACACAAAGTCAACAACAAACTATGTATTTTCCACCTGTAACAAAACAGGAACTGAAAGAAGCACACACTTACAACTAAAACCAAAGACCACTCTTATTTTGTCTATTCTTGGCCAAGAATAGACAAAATAGGACTCACAGACATTTTATCACACTTTGAACAAATAAATCCAATACTTTTGAAACTGGTTAACATAATATTCGACACTGGCAGTATTCCACAACAACTAAAAACTGCAATAAGTACGCCAATTTACAAACCTGGTAAAAGAAACGATACTCCAAACTACAGACCAATAGCTACCCTCCCAGTCATTTCAAAAATTCTAGAAAAAATAACACACACCAGACTACAGAACTACCTACAGAAGTACAACATCATCTCACAAAACCAATACGGCTTTCAGAAAACAAAAAGCAGCATGACTTTATTAGAAGACATCGCAGCATTTGATACACTTGAATATGACATGCTACTCACCAAACTATACTCAGTAGGTATAAGAGGAACACTGCATACCTTGTTCAGGAACTATCTCTCAAACAGAACACAAGTAACAAAAATAGGTTCATGTCACATCCGGGGTATACAAATAAAACACGGTGTTCCTCAAGGCGCCATATTGTCGCCCACTCTGTTCAACATATACATTAACGATGTTCATAACCTGGCCAAAAGAAGTCAAATATTTCCGTATGCAGATGACATCGCACTACCAGCAATCCACACAGACATCAACACAGCTCTCTCTCCAAAGCACAACAAGACCTAAATGAAATCACCACATACTTCTATTAAAACGCAATTGTAATCAAAGGCACCAAAACACAAATGTTAATAATACACAATCCGAGAATCATCCACCCCGCACCACTATCGATACACTGTCACACATACCGCTGCATTAACAACAAAAAAAATTCCAATGTCCCGAAATCAAACCTGCAACACAATGCAAAATACCTCGGTCTTTACATAGATTGCCACTTTAAATGGACAAAACATATACAATACTTACATACCAAACTTCGCATCATGGCAGCGAAACTCTTTCAAATAAAAGGCATTATTCCATCTAACATAAAAAAGTCTTATATCACGGTATCTGCGAATCCCTACTCAGATACGGTATAACAGTCTATGCAAACGCATCAAACATCCACCTAACAAAATTAGAAATATTACATAGGAAATTTGTATCAACAGTCATTTGGACACCTTATACACAACAGCCAATATCCAATCAGCACATCGCGATAACAGAATCCTGAGCATTAAAAATATGAAACACTACATAATATTACTAAGGAATTACTTCAATATCACATATCGAAACAACAGAAACACATATCGTATAACACGATCCACAACAATTATCTACATCCCTACACCCTTCAACAACTCATATGGTTCTTTGGTGAGATCACATCAGATACCCACGCTACTCAACAACCTACTAAGAAATTTAAAACACATAGACAACTACAGAATATTAAAACACGAATTCTGGAAAATATACCAACAAAGCTAATATACCATTAACACTAATATACACATCACAAATCAGCAGAATCCATTCCTACATTCCATCTATAAACAGTAAGAACAACATAAATAGTGAAGGCTAATCCCACTCTCTTCATAAAAGCTAATCCAAGCTTCGAAATAGGTGGGATTAAAGAGCCTCATTCATCCACACGTAATCCTCATAATCAAAGACTGCAAATTATGAAGCAAAACAGCCAGTGCTATATATATATATATATATATGGGAATAAATTTTTAACTTGGGTATATTGTATATTAGGATAACCAAGCAATTTTATATGCTTGGTTATTTTAGCTCCTAATCCCAAGTGTGCAAACAATTAAGTTTGCGCCTGAAACAAAGTTCAAGTCTAAAGATGGTACAACACCAGGGCAGCTCATTGTAAAGGTGGTTAAAGCTTTGATCACTATTCTTAGTATTTTCCCATAATGTAAAGCACATCTCACTAGAAGATGTATACTGCAATGCATTATGGGTGGGGTCACTACCCAGACCGGTTTCGACCTTTTTTGAGGTCTCCTCAGTGAGTAGCTAGACCCTAAATACCAAGGTTTTAGTAATACAAAGCCTTATCAACTTTAATTATATAAGTTGCAACAAGGTGTATTAAGTTTTAATAAAAATCTCTGGAGGAGATATTGATGGGAATAAATTTTTAACTTGGGTATATTGTATATTAGGATAACCAAGCAATTTTATATGCTTGGTTATTTTAGCTCCTAATCCCAAGTGTGCAAACAATTAAGTTTGCGCCTGAAACAAAGTTCAAGTCTAAAGATGGTACAACACCAGGGCAGCTCATATAATTAAAGTTGATAAGGCTTTGTATTACTAAAACCTTGGTATTTAGGGTCTAGCTACTCACTGAGGAGACCTCAAAAAAGGTCGAAACCGGTCTGGGTAGTGACCCCACCCATAATGCATTGCAGTATACATCTTCTAGTGAGATGTGCTTTACATTATGGGAAAATACTAAGAATAGTGATCAAAGCTTTAACCACCTTTACAATGAGCTGCCCTGGTGTTGTACCATCTTTAGACTTGAACTTTGTTTCAGGCGCAAACTTAATTGTTTGCACACTTGGGATTAGGAGCTAAAATAACCAAGCATATAAAATTGCTTGGTTATCCTAATATACAATATACCCAAGTTAAAAATTTATTCCCATCAATATCTCCTCCAGAGATTTTTATTAAAACTTAATACACTTTGTTGCAACTTATATAATTAAAGTTGATAAGGCTTTGTATTACTAAAACCTTGGTATATTTAGGGTCTAGCTACTCACTGAGGAGACCTCAAAAAAGGTCGAAACCGGTCTGGGTAGTGACCCCACCCATAATGCATTGCAGTATACATCTTCTAGTGAGATGTGCTTTACATTATGGGAAAATACTAAGAATAGTGATCAAAGCTTTAACCACCTTTACAATGAGCTGCCCTGGTGTTGTACCATCTTTAGACTTGAACTTTGTTTCAGGCGCAAACTTAATTGTTTGCACACTTGGGATTAGGAGCTAAAATAACCAAGCATATAAAATTGCTTGGTTATCCTAATATATATATATATATATATATATATATGAATTCCTATCCAAAGAAAAAATATTGAAAAGAAATAATGTGCCTTAAACTGCGTACAGTATAATGTACAGAGCATCAAGTGTAATATGCATTAATTGTAAATACCTAAATACTCTGTACGATGAAAATAGAAAAATTGTTATTTTATACGTAATGTGTAAACATGCAAAAACAAAAGTGTAATAATCAGATGTATGTAATTTATCTGAGACATTATCATATTATTATTATTATTATTATTATCCATTATTCAAAAATTCCGTTAATCTTCATTGTTAATATTAGAAGAACACGTGTTGTAAATATAGATGCAAACAAATATTATTAGTCCGCGCGGTTAGCCTAGTGGCTATGCACTTCGCATAGCCACTAGGCTAACCTGGGGAAGGAGTGTCCTAGGTTCGATTCCCGTCGGTGACCTGAGGAGCTTGAAGGATCTTCCTCAGCCATAGCCAAGTTAGCCAGTCTTGGGCGTAGACAGCAGGGTTTTTTCCCCAATTTATTCTGGGGTTTTTCATCCTGCAAAGCAGGCAAACTGGCCTTGAGAACTCCACACTACAGGCCATAGGATGGCTGACCACCTTATCCTGTAAACGGAGTGAGGTCCGATGATCAATGGACCCTCGACACCGCAAGGTAAAAGAGGGTATAAGGAAGATAACATGATGACAAATATTATTATCAAAATTTTAATTGAAATCAATGTAGAAAATGAAACACATGTGCAGCACTTAGTGCTGAATTTTGTAAAAATTACAAGGAATGTCATTAAAGACTATTATTGCAATTGTATAAATATTTTAGAAATCAATAAAAATTATTATTATTATTATTATTCTAACATCATCTCCATTTTCATCATTAAAAAAAACACGACTTTACTAGTTTTATTATATAAAAGTTAAATAAATTCCTAGTTAAATTAGAAAATTTAACTGAGCATCTATTCTTTTAAAGGCGCAATCTTTTAAACCATCCGGTTAAATCCTCAGAGATTTCCATTGTGCAACGTCTTTTAATTAACCTTTCGTGATTTAAATGATGAAAGATTTTTTTTTTCCTTCTTGGAATCCTTCCTTAATGCACCTTGTTTATTCAAATCGATGCTTATTCAAAGGAGAGAAAATACCACCTATATAAAGGAGAGTAACGTATGACCGCAAACATGCTTGAGGAGCGAAAACAATTTGAAAATGCGTGCGTAATAATCCAAATCCATAACAACAACCAGTTGACCTTAATTAAATCTCACTCAAGGAATTTTGTACTTTCCCTTTGAAAATTTATATCACCGCAAATTTGTTCGCTGGATATTATCTCTGGAACTTTGTGTGCACCCTTAATTACATCCTTGACCTATTGTTACAATGATCCCACTCACTGCAAAGAATCTTCACGCAGTTTAGTTAGGAATGACGTTCTCTTTCACACTGTCAACATCTTCTGTGGCTCGTATAATACTGAGGTGAAAATCCCCTCCATCGCATTATTCAAAGCTGCAATACTTGGAAGGAAATCCTCTTATCCCGCCTATAACGTATATATCAACCTAAGAGGATTAACATTTCTAGACATAATTTAGAAGGTGCATCGACAGAGATGCAAGGAGTGAAAATAGAAGATTTCGTATTCTCACTAGCCGAAATGTTAAAGATTAAGCGATATTAAAGTCGCCTAATACATTTTTATGCTGAACCAGCAATTGGATCATGCGCCCTTTTGCACTAGAGCCTTTGTTGTTTTCAGTTCGCCTTACAAAATATCTGCGAGTCGTTTAAAACCATGCCTTAAACTTGTTTTACTACAAGTTACCTTCTTTCCTTCTTTTTTTTTTTTATGCAGAAGGCAATATGAGTGAGGTTCAGCTATATTAGAAAAGTTTCCCAAAAAGCTTAAATTTAATTTATTTCGATATCCGTTATTAAGTCTCGCTTTGGCTAAGGTGAAATTGCAGCAATGCTATCTTGACACATTGGGGAAATCAATTTAAGGCTCTAAGCAGTGGATTAGAATAGCAAAATATGATTGACACGCTTCTCTTCAATTCGAAACTACTAAGGCTTCTGGTATTAATATATTTCCATTCCTTAATGGTGAAATTATACGAATGGCATCGATTTCGCGTTCTTAAATCGTACTTTGGGGAATTAGAGGGTTGCGTTTATGCATAAATAATGCAGTGTAGATTAAGATCCAGTTATTTTATTGCTGCTTCGACCTGTGGTTTGACCCTAGTTATTCAAATAAATGAACGAATCCCACGCTCATTGTAATTCTTTCGTAAAATAAGAGTATTGTATTATTAACAATAACTACCATAACTACGTACCCTCTCTGTGTGTACCCGATGGAAGTATGTCCCTGCCAACTATAATACTATAATGATGAATTTTTCTTTCTTTCTTTCTTTCTTTATTTCTTCCAAGCTAACCTTTACAGAAGTGCATACATGGAAGAGTGTGCACTTTCTTTCTTTCTTTCCCTCTCTCTCTCTCTCTCATAATACAGAAATTCACATACTTCAAGGCTTTAGTCACCATGCTATCGTAAACGTTTTTCTGTATTTTCTATTTATAAAATACAAGCCAGGTGCATTTTATAAAATGCATATTAATGCGCCATGTTTATAACAAAAATTCTAAACATAGGACGTTAATTACATGAGTGGGGTTAAGATAATCCATGAACTCTAGAAACTTTATCAGACCACTTCAGTCCTCCAATAAGCAGGAAGGTGGTTCACACCGATTAATGAATATCATCTGTCACCGTGTCATAGATTTCAACAAAACGTGGATGTCACTGTGAGAGAATTCAAATGAACGCGCTTTTGTGGGGAGCAAAGATGCTATCCTCTCGTCTAGCTGGCATTATTTAGATTTTTTGTTTCTTTTCACCCACACACACACACACACACACACAAACTGGGCTCCGATGAGAAGTATTTTACTGAAATTTAATATTTTGAATATTTACTAAAATTTTTCATTTTTGCTTAAATCAAACTGCTTCTGATGGCAAAGTGATACACAATATTTGAAATCGGTGTCCACAGTAGATAATCGGTAATTAAAAAATTACGTAATGAAAGAAAAATACTAATAACAAATATATACCTTGTTATGACAGTTTTTGATCATGCACAATCTTTTTATTATCTTTCTCATCCAAATAAGTACAACTACATATTCAGTATGAAATACCTTACTTGTATTCTTGAATCAGTAATATCCAACACATGTAATCTACACTTTTGTTACTTTGTATCAGTAAGTAAATTAGCTTATATCATTAATTTAGATATACCAGTATTGTGACTGCGGATTGCATCGAATAACTTTTTTTTTTTTTTTTTTGTTCAATGAGTCATTTCAGAGCATTCCTTGATGAGGAGCATATTCTCACTAATTATTACCTCTGAATTCATTAAAAGTTCATTCTGTAACTGCAGGATGCAATGATTTATGTTATGTTAGTTATGCTAAATTATGAAGCTCATCTGTAGTTGTTTAGAATAACAGCTAAAGGTAGTGCGGGAATCAGTATAATTCCGTCAATTGTGTTACTGAAAGGACTATGGAGTGTGACCGAGACTTCATTCCTAGATGAAGTCTTCGGTCACACACTCTCGTGTCTCAATGTGTGTGTGTGTGTGTGTGTGTGTGTGTGTAAGCGCGCGCTAGCGCTTGCTATAACACGATAAAAATCTATCCCTATATTAAAAGCTAAGTAGTTTTGTATTTCATTTCTGAAGGGTTATTTTTAATTAGTGCAGTGCGCGCTTCGCAAGGAGTCACACTCCTGTGTGTCCTGGTATGGCAGAGAAATTTTTATTTATTTTTCTTTTTCGTCGATTCTCTATTTGTATTTGCAGAAATAGAGCATCGTTGAAGAATCATACGAATAAGATTTTATTAATTCAATAACTAACTAATTATCTAATAATGTACTGGAAATATCTACTTTATCAAAACGTATTTCATCCCCTTATCGAAAATTATTTAGTTGTCCACTGTTGTGCTTATTTATATTTACAAAACTATATTTTATTCTACGCATTTTCCTAAATGGATCAATTTTAAGAATTAAAATAGATCTTTTTCTAGATCATTCTTTCCAATCATTCAAATTAAGCACTTAGCCGACAGTTATTTTAATGTTATATGTGTTTGCAATAGATGCCACACTCGCAAAACCAGGACTGGCAGTATGGCTAACAATTACGAATGTCATTTACCTTGCCAACCGAAGAAATAATAATGTTACCCACGAGGGAAAAAAAAAACACTTTCATTTCTTAAATCTTTAATGACTTGACAGTGTGCAATAGTAATAACTGCCAGCTATTTTTTTTCTCCTCCCAGCATTTCAAAATGATAAAATCGTCACAAAAAACACCGTTAATAACGAAAAGCTGTACTTTCCCTCATGGTCTCCAAACCGTACTACCTCTAGGCTTGTCTACTCATAATTAAAGAACCATTCGTAAGAAACTTGGAGATATTAAAGGATGGAATTTTTGCACAAGCTATATTTGAAACCGGGAGAACATCTTTCATTAAAAATGACAAAACTTTAAAGTTCATTAATGCAACGCTCGATATTAATTTCTTCCGTGGGTTGTTTCTGTAGTTTCGAGGCTTTTTTATGTGCTTAATTTCCTGCTTTCCCCTTCCTCGTTTTTTTCCCTTCATTTTGCTCCACGTGGGGACTGCATTTCTTAATTTCTTTCTGTGTGCGTGACACTCCACTCACATTACTAGGAAACCACTCATATTACAACGAAACCTGAGAATTCTAATGCTAACGGGAGAGCATCATTTGCTCGAGGAGGAACACCACACTTTTTTCTCTGGTCTTTTTTGTGCAGCATTTTATTACAAGTAATCAAATATTTTGAAAGAGTTTGATTTGCATGAGAAGGGGAAGTTTTATACAAATTATATACTGTACGTAATTACCGAAACATTTATATACAATTCTTGGCTGAGGAATTATTACAAGTCGACAAGCACTGATTATTTTTCTCCTTTCATACCAGGATGGTATCCTGTCACCTGTTTTTTTTTTTTTTTTTAACAAACAATAAACAAGATTGAAAGAATTGCTTAGAATTATATCCAAGTAAGCAGTTTAGGGCAATAATGTCAGAGTATTTGTTTTTATCATTTTATACGAGAATCCTAAAGGTTGTAAACTTATCGCCCATAGCACTGTGGGTGTGTTATGGGTTAGATTATCCTATAATGTTTGTTCTAGAGACCAAACTTGGAGCCGTAAGTCACTTCAGCTCACCAATAACTGAGGTGTTGGCCTCGTAGTAGGAGATGAAATGTATCTGCTACCAAAGTACATTTCCAAACATTAGAATTCGAACTTGCAAAAGTAGAAGGCGCCATCCACATGAGCAACCATTTTGGTGAACGGTATGCAAGTGAATGGGTTCTCTCACTTACAGTCATGA
Organism: Typopeltis vanoorti; assembly: GCF_054136105.1. Classification (NCBI taxonomy): domain Eukaryota; kingdom Metazoa; phylum Arthropoda; class Arachnida; order Uropygi; family Thelyphonidae; genus Typopeltis; species Typopeltis vanoorti. The sequence continues at coordinate 24,525,872 of NC_143553.1, read as the reverse complement.
AAATTGTCCCTCAGAAAAATCCACCCACACAAGCATATTGTTTTCTGAATAGTCTAATTTGCTTTAAGTTGTTATCTGTAATCTGTTATCTGTCCAATAGCAGAAATTATTCACAGGTCACTCCTGCAAAATAGTACTGATTAAGTTATTTTTAGTATTCAATTTTTTAAAGATCGAGACAATTATCCGTTACTCAAATTTAATTTAAGAATTATAATTTTCACCAGAATACTAACATTACTCAAATGTGATAAACTTTCTGAACTTTGATAAAACCAGTGAATTGTCTTTTGAAATGCATATGATGAATGAGCAAATATCAGTTACTGATAGCTCTGCTAAAATAAGATGTTTAAGTTCGAATATAATGTAAAAATATTACAGTTTATCTTCCGCAAAAAAGGGACATTTTCTGCACATTACACACAACTGTGTTGGAGGATCCAACATTCGGCTTTGATGAATGACGGGAAAGATAAACTAACTCATCGCTAGCTCTACTGTGATGTGACGTCACTAAGCAGTCCACTGAAAGCATATTCATTATATGGCCATTAATATACTATCAATAAACCTCTAATCTCAATTGTCGAAACGTATAAAGTGTACTATTAGGTGATAATTATAGAATCAACCAATGCACCCTGTATCCATCACTCAAGCTGCTCAAAAGGGGAATTATCTAAATGTAATATTAGCATGTCGAAAGAAACAAGATTTACGACAGTTAAATCTTTAAAATAATTTGACCTCCACCGCATAGGTGGCCAGCCGTTTATCGGTGTGTTCCACTACAACCGGTAAAGAACATCGAATTAATTTTGTGTCTTTAATATTTGCGACAATAAATTGATGATTAATTGCTCGAAATTTAAGACCCATTACCATTAGCTGATCTTACCATTAGCAAAACTAATTACTACAAACATCATTAGCTGCAATGCATTAAACATTTGCCAATACTCTTTAGTTATAGTACACAACGGTTACGAACGCTATTACTCAAATCTACCTTGTCAGCTGAACTTGTTCGGTTAGCCAAGAAGACAAACTTCCTAATTTTAGTTACATTAGCTGTACAGAGGAGATTTATGCTCCGCGTAATAAAAATAAATTTCCTTTACGAACAGAAGCGATCAAAGCGCGCATTTGAATGAATATCAAACAATATTTAGCTTCTATTCTCTGCTCAACAATAAATCCTTCAGGGAGACATTAAAACACGATCTACAACTTTTTTTATCTATTTAGAATTCAATAACTGGGAAACGAACTTTAATAATACTGCTTCGCCACGTGATAAGACAAGTGTACAAATGTATTCTTAGGAAATCGAATTGACATAACATATATGGAAAATAGTGACACTAAATGATTAAACAGTCCTAGTTGCACACGGACGATATCAAAATTTGAGTTATGCCGAGGACTAAGAGGTTGAAATGCTACCTATCTGTTTCGCATGCATTTCAAAGTTTTTTTTTGTGTGTGTACGTGTGTGTGTGAGTGGGTGGGTGAAGGAACTTGAATTTCAGTATCCACAAGAGAAATACTCAAACACCCGGTTGTAAAGTTGTTTATTGCAAACACAGGATAAATAAATAAAAGATAAAGAGATCAGTGGTTAGCGTATACATTTTCCAACCAACAGGCACTGCGGGTTCGACTCCCACATGTAGGACCTGAATGTTTGTGATTATGTAGATGAGAGATGAATTTCATCACTCAGTGAGAGGCCTCCCCAATTGCCCGATTATTAAAGGCCTCAATGGATTGAAAAATTTCCCTGTTTGGTGTTTAGAGCAGAAGTCTCAAACTATGTAAAATATAAATAAAATTAATAAATATAGAAAATATGTTAACCCACAGTATGGATGATGTACTTACTATAGGTTTACAAAAAACTTTCTTGGGTGGGAGCCACATAAAAAAAAAAAACACTGATATATATAGATAGATAGATGTATCAGTGCGTCGCGTGCTCATTTCAGTTGGGTGTGCTGTCGTGTGGGTTGTGCAACCCGCGCTACAAATTTCACGTCAATTTGACCGTATGCACGGGCGTGCGTCCGCAGAAATTTTCCGGGGGGGGGGGGGGACTTGGAGACAAATAATTACATCAATAAATTTTTATAATTATTGATTTAATTAAATAATTACATCAGTATACGTCTTTTAGCTTTTTTTATGTAATTATTTGTCAATGTAAACTATAAATAGATTATATTTTCATTTTGCATCGATTTTAATGATCTTTAATTCTTGGGGGAAAAAAGGTATTCAGAATTAATAGTTTTTAGCACAATTTCATATACAAAAAAATTGAACGGCATATTTTTATTAAAAACCAATTAATTAATTAATCCTAAATTAAATTATTCAGTTTAAATTAAAAAAAAAACGACCAGCATATTTTATTAAAAATCAACTAATTAATTAATCCTAAATTAAATAAATCCAGTTTAAAGGCAAAAAAATCATAAAAATAACAGGTGAAATAATATTAAATTACCCTTACCTTTTAAAAATGTATTTTGCTGTTTAAATTTGTTTCACTATAAATTTACAATTCATACTTCACTCAGTGATTTACTAGACACAGAGAGCAAATTACTCAGTCACTGTTCACAAATCAGAAAAAGATGAACCAAAAACAGGAACACGCGTTTTATTGCTGCGATAAAACACGTGTTGTATGGCTACCCCACCGTGGGGAGGAGGTGATTATTGATTTGATTGGAGATTTAGCATTGCTCGTCTGATTTGATTGAGATTATTCTGATTGTTAGTGAATTAAGTGATTGAGTTTTAGATTATGATTTAGATTGTGATTAGGTAGATGGGATTGGAGTTTAATGTCTAGTGATTAGGGAAAAAGTATAAACAGTGATTACTTCAGGCAGGGCCAAGGATCTCCAAAGAGCAGAGAACTCGAAGAAACATATACTGGTTCCCTGATCGGATCAACCATGTAACCAGAACAATAACAGACCTCCGTGATCAAGGACTAAATGTGTAATGAAAGCATCTACCAAGGTAAGGCTTAATCAATTTAGTTTAAGCTCTATAGAAAGTTCGGAAATTTGCACCAACATCACAGCAGCAAAAATATACACGCGCTAGAAATGTATAGCTTTAACACCATCTAAACATAGATCAAGCACTAGAACTATTTAAATTAATACTTAAAAAATTAGACAAGGAATAGCCAGGCTTCCTAAACTTGTACACACAGACAGATGAACCCGAAGGCATCGAAGACAAAGATGAAGAGATCACAAAAAGAAACAACACGACACTTCCTCACCTGAGAACCACAGACAGACAGACCCCACAGAAGAACACACAAGCAACAGATGCAGAACCGCAGACGACTACATAGAAGACGACTCACCCTCACAAAAAGGGCCTGGAAAAAAGGAAAGTCCCCCGGTAATCCTCTGAGAAAAAGAAAAATGGACCACAGTTGCACAAAACCTGAGAGAACACAGCGTTGACTGTTCCTTGGCCAGAAACACAAAGAAGGGGTAAAAATCCAACCAACAACAGTCAAACTATAGAAAGATAACGAAAATCATGGACAACAACAAACCACAGTATTATCACACCTTCGCACTAAGCAGCGAAAGAAATCTTAAGGTTGTACTCCGAGGTGTCACTGAAGGCATCACCTCCGAGGAGATCGCAGCAGCCCTCACTAGAAAGGCCTAACACCAATCAAGGTCAACAGGATCACTAGATCCGACAAGCGACCAATGCCACTAGTTCTAGTGGAAGTCCCAAACACACAGAAAGAGATTTATGAAATAACCGCCGTCTGTGGTCTCAGAATAACCCCAGGACCACTCAGAAAGAGAGCATCAGCAGGACAATGCCACCGCTGCCAAAAGTTTGGCCATGCCAAAAAACTGTGCAAAGCTGAGTACAGATGTCGTAAATGGGTGAAAATCACCAAACCATCACCCTCCAAACCAAGAACCACACTAGCCAGATCTGCCAACGGCGGTGGACCCCATCCTACCAACTACAAAGGATGCACCAACCAGCATCCTAAAAACTGTGGGGCAACAAGACACCCTTCCCCAGACACCCGCTCCAATTACCACCCGAAGTTCACAGATTGATATTGATCAAATTAAAAATCAAAGAAATCTAAACCAAACAAGTCAGGAAAGACCACGACCCCCTTACCAAAACCTATGCAGAAGCAGCTCTCCCCAAGAATGCAGCACATACCACCCAAACAAGCCTCAACATAACGGCAATTCTGACCACCTCATTAGCCACTATTCTGCAAGAATTTAGTATAACTAACCCATCGCCATCCTCGACGAAGAGATTCCTGTAAGGGACCCACTACATACTAGCAGCCTCAACAATGAGCAAAACTAAAATATAACCAAACTCGCTCCTGATAACCGCCTGGAACGCCAATGGACTCACCAACAAGACACTAGAGCTACAAGAGTTCGCACTCAGACGAAACCCCGACATTATGCTGATCAGCAAGACCCACCTGAGACCTGCTAATAACACAAACGTAAGGAGATACACCATGTACCGAACAGATAGACCGGGTGCCAGCGGGGGAGACACAGCCATCTATATCAAGCCCTACCTCAACCACAATACTATACCCAACCCGCAAACTACCCAGCCAGGAGTAGAAGTGCACACCAAGATTGCTGGAAGTATGAAGATATATCAGCTTACAACCCACCCAGCAAACTCCTATTAATATCAGATCTAGACTCCATCCTTGGCTCTAGAGACTCCATTATCATGGCAAGGGATCTGAATGCTAAGCACACTGCCTGGTCCAGCTCCACAGTTAACACAAGTGGCCACACTCTACACAACTACACAGCAGTCAATTCGGCCATAGTTGCGGAACCTGTCGAGCCTATCCATCACAACCCTATTGGCAGATCGGAAGTACTAGACGTCGTTGTTTTAAAAAAATATCAAATATCAGTACCAGCTGGAAACAGTAAATGAATTGTTTTCAGACCATAATCCTATAGTACTTAAACTATTCACACCAGATTAATTCTCCCCCCCCTCCCCTGCATTCATTCATAGCATGGCACAAACTAGCCAAACTCCTCCCAGGGCACATCGGCCCAGTGCCTATCATACACAAAAAGGAGGAGTTAGACATTGACTCAAAAGCTTAACATACCCCATCAAGAAAGCAATTGCATCAGTCACCAGAACTACACACACACATCCATTCAACCGACAGAATCCCAGAGGAGATAACAAACTGAATCAGGACAAAGATTAAAGCCAGGAAGAGGTACCATGATACTAGGGCCCACAAGACAAAACGATCCTAAACAATCTAAACAAAAGTAAAAGACGCACTACAAAAACATAGAAACCAGGAGTGGGAAAAGAAGCTAACATCCCTAAACCCAGCTGATCATACTATATGAAAATTCTTGAAGATCTTCCATAGAAAAAATCAACCCTTACCCCCCATGCAGACTAAGCAGGAATAACACACTTGGATAGAGATAAAGCTGAGACTCTGGATGCCAGCCTGGAAGAGCAGTGAAGACCTGCGTATATAAACCTGAATATTAGTCACACATACAATATTCATAGTCAAGTCAGGCGTACTTTAAGGCAAACAGAGAACTACCCAGACACATCATTCCTACTCCCCAACAGAAATATATAACATCATCAAGAACTTATTTTCAAAAAAAAGAACCAGATGGAATCACCAATAAAATCATAAAGATTCTTCTCAGAAAGGCCATAGCTCATATAGTCACATAACAAATGCAATAATCACACTACAACATTTTCCTATAGCTTGGAAAATAGTTGACATAACACCTGCAAAAAATCCTGGAAATAATCCGCAACTTCCCTAAAGTTACAGGCCCATCAGTCTACTATTCAGCCTCGGAAAAATCGCACAGAAAATAATCCTCTCTAGACTACAAGATGCAACAGAGAAACTTAGAATCATCCCTAATGAATAATTTGGTTTCCGAAGGAGCACAGTACCGCTCAACAAATACCCTGCCTGGTAGAATACATCGCACTCGGTTTTAATTGGAAACAGCACACTGCAGCCGTAGGTTTGGATCTAACATTTGACAAAGTCTGGCACCAGGAAGGTGCCAGACTTTGTCGAATGTTACCCATAAACATCGTAAGGCTGATCAAATCTTATCTCTCAGACAGATACATGCAGATAAAAATCAATGGAAATGTATCACCCAGAAGAAAAATTCTGATAGGTGCATCTCAGGGCTTTATTCTGCCCCCCCCCCCCCCCACTCTTCTCGATCTACGTAGCTGATATCCCGCAAAAGCCATGAACAACCATCGCTGCCTTATATGCGGATGTTACGGCAATATTGACCAGATCTCTCAGCCCCAAGCTAGCAGTCAAAGATTCCAGGATAGCATCTCCACTCCTGCAAAATGGTTCTCGGATTGGAGGATTCAGGTCAATCCACAGAAAAGCGTACCTATGCTTTTTACCAGAAGAAAAGTGCTCATCAATGAGCACTTCCAACTCTATGGGAAAGACATCCAACTCTACGGGGAAAAGATTCCATGGAAAACAGAAAGCAACTATCTGAGAGTTCAACTGGACAAAAGACTTAGATTCACCAGTCACATTAAATTCATCTGCTGCAAGACATCCAGCGCCATAGCACAGCTTTACCCCATGATCAACCACAGAAGTAAGCTTCGTGTACAAAATAAACTGCTAATATACAAGATGGTAATACGTCCTATAATCATGTATGCCTCCTCAGCGTGGAGCCACACCTCACAGTCTAATATCCTAAAACTCCACATGATTCAAAATAAGTGCCTACGGATGATTTTGGACGCACCGTGGTATGTGAGAAACACCCAGATCCATCTGGAGACCAAAATCCCATACATCGCCCCCTACTACATGATATAGCAGAGATGTTTTTCACCAGAGCAATCACTCATCCTAATCCACTGATCAAACAAGCCTCAGAATACGATGAGACACTCTACAACCAGCACAAAAGACCAAAAGAAATCCTGCGCCCAGCTGAAATCAACTAACTACACTGCCCACAAAGGGAGAGCATAAAGCTCTAAACTAAACCATTCATCAGTTCACCTACCCAGACAAAGGGGAATTTAAAAGCATATTTGCTTCACCTATCCAGTCAGTAACGTTGAACATTGAACGTACCCCCCCCCATGGGCCAACCCATAATAAAATTTCAAGACAGACAAAGCTTCCTAGGGTCGAGGGTGTAGGATTGCATATCTCAATCAATTTTACGGTTACAATTTTTAGAAAATCTTAATCTATCCCAGGGGAAGTTCCCCCCCCCCTGCGGTGCCTATGACCCTGTGATTGCATTTTATCGATGTATGAAAGTGTTGAGAGTGCATAGCGCATCAGCGCTCATCTTAATTGGTACAATGCAATTAATTGCAGGATAACTTTGAATACTTCTGCGTAAAGTGGGGGAACAATCTGTTTTAGGATTTATTAGAAAACAGCAATGAAGGATGTCAATGAATATGTGAATTTATGATGGCGTAATTTAAAAAAAAACAACTTATGAAGAGAGAGAGAGAGAGTGTGTATTGCAGGAATAAATATAGTTTGATGAGCAGCAAATCCTCTCGTAAAATTTGTTGCACATATTACGTGTAACATGTTCTCTGGTTTGTGTATATTTCGCTCCGTTTTCCAAGAATTTTATTTTGTTTACTGAGACTCAGTATACATAACATTCAATCATTATCGAAATTATCCACACTTTCGGGAATCCTAAATTCATTATTTATTTGATTTATTATTATTATTATTATTATTATTAATTTTTTTTTTTTAGTATCAGCGGTTCTTCTGTCTTATCAATCTCACATATGCTGGTAATTTGTTGTAGATCAACAACGTCTTATAATACACACACTATTCATTTTTATTCAGGAATAGATATTTTTTACTGTATGTTGTTTCCAAAGACTAGAACAAAAATGTTTCTATACCTTTAAAAAACTTTGCAACCTCAACAAATGCTATACTGCACAAGCAAAAGAAAAAACAATTAGCATTTTTTTCCTAACATCCACTTTCAAATTTTCAGTTCCAGAAAACATGCATAATAACTGTTTGTAATACAGTCATCGGATACGAAAAGCGCTCAACTCCTGACAAGTGACAACGTTCAATTGGATTGGTTGACACAATAACTAATCACAGACGTTAGGTGCTGGATGAGTTCAAAATGTTAGTTCACCTAGCCCCGCCTTCTCAGTGGTTTAAAAATATTAGAAAGCTAAGAATTTGACCCGCTGCGCCCTCTTTACATATTGTCGAAGGGCTCAAAAGTGTATGCATTTCAAAAGAACACCCGAGCTATTAACGTGAATATGACGCAATATTTAAGCTGCGAAAAGTTCCCTCTTCATTAAGCATTAATGCTTTATTACTTTCATGAAGAGGACAATGAAGCATTATTATATTGTGTTCAATTTTAAGTCTGCAAACAATTAGGGGAGTCTTTAACGGGAATAAAAGCAAAATATAATATCGGTGATACTGATATTTCGTGAATGAGCACCGCACACCTAGTACACCCCCGGAATATTCGTCCCTGAAATTCCCTGTATGTATTGGAATCTGCAACCGTTCAGCAGTTACATATAACTGGATAGTTATCAAGGGCCACTTGTCATTTTAATCTTCGCAGACATATAGTAATAATAATATGTTAATATTATTAGTTTAAGCATCGAAATCTCTTAACAGAGGAGGGGGGGTTCGAGTATGACTAGTTTATCATCAAGAAGTTGCGCAATGAAATTAAAAAGGAGAGATCATGTAAAGAGAAATAACGATGTGGAAGTACGAACAGTCTTTCGGTATTGTTGATGTCGTTATGAATAACCGGTGTCTATCAATCAGAGCGACTTTTGATATTCTTAACCTTTCTTACCATGAGCGCTGTAATAAGATATAATGAATTAGGAATGAGTTAAATGTCAGCAAACTGAAGGAAAATACTCCTATCTGATCTCAAGTTCGGCTCGGTAAGACAAGGCGTGGATCTTCGCAAAAGTTTGCAAAAGTTAGATCCAAACAAATTGAGAAATTTGTTTGCGGCAGCCACGCATGAGCCTACATGAATCAGTTGAACCTCGAAATTAAATTACGGTGCAAACACTTCCATATTCCCATATCGTCATCGGAACATTTCGGTTATCATATTTTTGTCTGAAATAGATTTATAAGTTTAGTACTAATTGCATTAGCGAGTAATCCTACCAAAGTACATATGTTGTTGTCATAATTGGAATTTTATAACAGTGAGTATTCTGTTTCTAGATTCTGAGTTTAAATATTTTGTGTAATAAATCATAGCGTTTAAGTAAAATATGTTAGTTCTTTGTTTCCACCAGAATCGCATAAAATTTGATGGGATAAACTAATAAAGAGGGTAAATATGTACATACGATTTCATACGAAGAATATTAGTACTGTTATACTCTCAGAAGCCAAAATATTTATCGCCATACTGAATGAGAACCAGTAGTAATACACGTCTGACAATATGTTCCGGACTAACGGAGAGATATAATGCAGCATTTCCCAAAGTATGGTCCACCGCCTGATACCAGTCCGTGGAGAAATATAATTTTTTTTAAATATCAAATTTGTAAATCTTACAACATAAATAAATATATTATGAAAAAATACAAAAGAATGATAATGTTTTAAATTATCCCATGTAATTCAGAATGTCAGCTTATTGAACATGTTCTAAACACATTTGAGAACTATTTGTTTGGAGTTACCGTTCAAGCAGCTGAGACCAGTTTACTTCTTGTTTGTTCTTTCTGACCGGCTTAATAGAGAGCAAAGTTTAATAAAAACTGAAAGACTAATAGACAGCAAAGGAATAATCTGGTTTTGAAAGTTAATTTTTATCTGTATGATTGATTACTGGGGAATACGTTTGACTTCTAGGATAGTAATTCATTAAAAATTTTCCTCTCCTCTTCTCTACTAGCGACTGCATTCAGTCATCCGGAAGGATGACTGAATGAAAGAAAGGAGAATAATTGCATTCTGTTGTCAATGTCTTTATCACCGGTATTATTATCTTCAAAACCCAGAAGTAAATATTAAATGCATAGTTAAATTCCAGTTATAATAGTGTTCAGAAAGACTTGCTATTTGCAGGATCAATAAATAATGTAACGATAATTTTATGGCATTGAAAAACTATAGTCGTATAAAATACACTTTACGAAACATGAAAGCTGTCTCTTCGACATTAAACTATAAATAAAGAAATTACTCTTAAGGCATTCCTTATGTCAAACAAATCCATTAAATTAGATTTCTCGTGTTTAGAGTACCAGATATTTACACCAACAGAAAAAAGTGGTGTAAATATACATTAATAACCTTGTTACTTGTGAAGGTATGTAGTAAATTGCTTAGTGTCACAATTGTTGAAAATCATTCTCACTGATCACATAGTACATCTAATGTATGTTTCCATTCATAGCATCTAGTTACGGACTGAACATAAATCAGTAGTTGCCATAAGCAATAAGATATCGTCTTGGATGAAATATTTATGATAAACAATTCGCCATGTAGTAATTATGAAGAGAAATCACGAAGAAATCAATAAGCACTGCAATTTCTTAGTAATGCTTATAAACATGCTGACACACATGAAATTTCGTTGAGATTCTTGCCATTAAATGCTTGAAGCCCTATTTTCTGCATATTTTCTGGAGAGAATATCATGTAATGGTCTATTTTTCATCGAAAATACTTCTCGTGAAAAGTGTTGCGTAATGCATTCATGACATGGAAAGCCTGTTAAAGATAATTTCTTTGTTGTAATGATTTCGTTTGATAATTTGTGTCAATGCCTTACGAATGAGAGGTTCTGCCTTCCAAGGTGTGTTTATAGACTTTGTAGTGTTTGTAATTTCAAAACTTTAAAATATCTGCCTTTTCTTGTGGATAATTAACAGTTAAGAAATTAAAAGAATGAAATCAAAATTATTTAAAATCGAAACTCCTTGCATATATAAAGATTTAAGAGACTGGACTCTGGTTAATGGTACTTAAACAATCGTTTAGCGATTCGCATGATAAAAGCCAAATTGCTATTGAAAGATATCTAGGAAAATACACATCGAAAGGCAGCTGTTGATTTTATTATAACAGCCATTAGTTTCTGCATTGGTAGATGTGAAGAGTAGCGCGGTTTGCTATTCGTATCTTTCTAATGGACTTTTTAGTACTGCTAATGACATCGGAAAGTAAATAAGGGAATGTATTCCATATTTGAAGCGCATTTTTCTCGTTAATGGCTTCATATTGCCCTAATGGAATTATAGTTTGTTGATTCCAGTTGCAGGTATCTAAATTGAGGTAAGTTTGCAGAAATAATTAGTTAGCACAAGTAAAATCTCAAAACAGCAAGATGTTGCCACATGCTTTGTCAAAGCTGTTCCATATTTACCTTTTTGAAAAGCCACTAACCATGTGGTTTTAAAACACATAAATACTAGTGCTAACTAAGGAATTACATTACTAGTTTAACAAGCATTTCGATTAGTTTTTTCACAGAAACATTGCTTTAATAGTTTCATTGAAAACAGTGTGGAAATTATTCTAGAAATCTTACGTAGTTTCATAGTAGCAGAGTTGTTGATTGCACTGTTCATTACACCAACAACATAGAACTGTTTCAGCCAAGTTTCCTAAATGCATAAAACCTGTTAGATTTGTTTTCTCAGTTAATACGAAAGATATTAACTGAGAAAATTAAAGGATTCCTGCAGAAGATTTCTATAAACTGTATTTGGAATTCTTACAAAAATGTATCTTTTTTAGTCCCTCCAAATCTTTGATGATTCATCCTGAACACAGCTGTAGCGACTAAACATGTTGCTTTTTTTTCAGGCAACTTCAACCCTCCAGTACGTGGAGTGGTAGTTGCAGGCTTACCAAAGAAAATCATGCACCATCAAAATATTTTCAAGAGCATCCAGGTTCTTAAGCCTGATAGCTGCAGATTAGCAGATGATATTTGCTCATCCAACTAAGCTATCATATTACAATAACTTAGCTCTGCCTGAACGGAATTTAATAAAATTAATATTTTCATAAAGAAGTTGTTTTATCAGGAGAACCTTAGACATTAAAGACAAAACGTTGGTGACGTAGTTCAGTTTTGCTTTCAGTCGAATCACTTTTACTGACAAAACGTTTCGGCTTTTACTATTTCTTGGCTGGTAGCGCCTTCATAGCTCAGCCACGAGGACGAAACATTTCACCTGAATTTACCTGGATTCGTATCCCATCTAGATGAAGGCCTTCGTAATGGATTTTCATAATAAAGGTAAGTTAACGGACCTCATACATTGGTGAAGGAGTTATTCTCCTAGAAATTTTTTTTAATCTCCCAAAACAGACAATAACACATTCCCTTAATAAACATAATATTAGCCTTAATTAACAAGCCTTAGCTTCTGCAGTTTTTCCAGTCAAACCAAATCGCTGAATGGAAATTAAGCCAATTTAAATGCCAAGTTCTATCCTATTTGAGATGGCTATTAAAATTTGTTAAATTATTTTTCATAACCGAACCATTTTTTTAAAATAAAACTATTCGAAATCATATTAATAATAGTTTCCTACCTTTGTAGATCTAATCCTATTTGATATTTATTTGAAAATGTTCAAGAATCCCACATATCAAATTATCGAGATGGACATCCGAAAAAAAAAATAAATAAAACGAATTTAAATTATATGAAGCATTTGCGTGGTAAGCATTTTGCGAAACAACACACCTATAAAAAAAATGAATATGAAAATAAGTATTAAATATAAATAAACAAAGGTAGTAGCAGCTGCCTCTCACATTGAAGACAAATTTATCCCATCTTTTTTTACGACTAAGAACATGGTTCTCACGGCTAAGTTTATCAGCTTCTTAGAAATCTGATAGTACACGTACCTTCCAATGAATTAGAAATCTTTATACACGTAAATGGTGCTTTATGTACGTTATGAATTTTATGTATGTAAATTCACTTACACATATGACCATATGCTTCACAACTTGTTCTAGGAAACTATTTAAGAATGTTGCTTGTCAGTATTCATCAAAAGTGTTGATTACAATGGGAAAACAAAGTTTGATATAGGGTTTGTTTGTGGTTGGAGCAACGATTTTGAAAACAGCAGAGCTCACTAGTTTCTGAAAAAATGAGATATCCCAGGTGTTTAATCAATGGAATATTTTACCTCTGATTATCTAAGATCCACATTGCTTGTCTACGAGGCGTAACTGTTGTCCTAAGATAGGCTGTCAGGAACGAGATCGCCGTCATCTGAGAAGGCTTGTACGGACAAACAGAACTTCCTGTGTGCAGAAATTTACCGAAGCATTTAATGAAGACTGTTCCCGATCCATATCCCAACGAACTATGCGCAGGTTATTTGAAGAAGATTCGCATTGGCAGTCGCATGTCTATACGGAAACCACGTTATTAAATTAAAGTTTCTAATTCAGTAATCGGTATGTCTACTTATGATAGGGTAGATAATACTAACTACATCTTTTGCTATGGCTAAACTGCGTGTGTGTGTGTGTGTGTGTGTGTGTGTGTGTGTGTGTGTGTGTGTGTGTGTGTGTGTGTGTGTGTGTGTGTGTGTGTGTGTGTGTGTGTGTGTGTGTGTGTGTGTGTGTGTGTGTGAAATACAGAGTTTACAGAAAGTGGAAATCTTGCTGCCTACGTATGAAACCGACTAACGCACCTTTATTTGAAAAGTCGTTATGACTGTTCTTGGCCTCCTAGATGGGATTCAAAGATAGGTCTTTCCAACTAAAGTGTTCTGTCTATAAAACAAATTTATACCTCCTGGAAAGAATTTTGAATTCATTATTTCTATCATTACAGTTCGCCATAACCTTTAACACTTAATAGCACAAAATTACACTGCTGTAAATATGGAGTATTTTGTCTAAGAGATTATGAGAAAATGCTGTACTTGGCGTGTATATCACACAGAGGAAAAGCCTGCAAGAGTAAATTGAACTCTTCTGACACGTTTAGCTCTTGCTGTTGGTGAGCTCTAATTAAAGAGATTTTTTTTGTTTTCTAGGAATTATCGTTAACAAATTGTACTAGAGTCAGAAGCTTCAGAATGACAGCAGAAGTTATTTTTCCAGGAGGTTTTCGTCTGATTTTATTTCCTACAGTACCAGAGTGGTACGGAATTTTTTCTCAAGGAAAGAAAGCTTACGAGAAAGCTGGTATGTGTAGATGCCGTTTTCAGGAGGAAGTTTTAACCCCTTTCGCCCAAGAAACTTTATTACACTGGATTGAGCACGATCCCAGCACAAAATTGTCTTAATATTTTCAAATTATGTTCAATTTCAAATTATTTGAAATTATATTTTCAAATTATATATATATATATATAGCTGAATACTTTCAGACAAAGCTCAACAATAAAATTAAACCTGAAAACTTCAGTGGACACAATAATTATTTTAAATTTGCGTCTTTTTGCTTATACTCGTATAAGCAAAATTCTGGAAATATTCTGGAAATAATATTACTGCAGGATATGTTACCGGGAATGTCGTAGAAACATTATTAGAGTATTCAAAAATAGCAAGGCTGAAGTCGTTTAATTGAGCTTATTGCTGATATAAAATATCCATTAGCAAGTTTTTATTTATTATTTTTATTTTTAATATCAATGAGGAATCAAGTAGAGAAATAATATGAAATGCTAGTTATGAACCCTCTTATCGGAATCTTACTCCTGAATCTAACTCAATTAGATCAGGATTTTTTCTGGTTCTCCGTTCTGAATTAGACAAGTTCTTTATACATCGAAAAGCCAGATCAAAGGGGATGAATGTTGCAGCTTGGAGTTTTGTTTTTGGACTGCTTCTTCCATTTTCATATATAACAGTATATAGCTAGCTGTCGGAAACATTCTTCGTTCTCTAAGTTATTACGACGTTAGATAACCAGAAAAGCATTCTCTCTCTCTCTCTCTCTCTCTCTCTCTCTCTGTATATGCTATAGAAAGCATGATTTCACTATATAGTTAATACTTGCAAACATGGCTTTCATCTGACTTCGTGAGTTCATGTGTCGAGAAATAATGGATTAGGAAACAACAGCACGTAAAAACACGTAGCTAGCACATTTTCCTCTTTCTAAACTTGGCAACGGTCCAAAGAGAGAGAGAGAGAGAGAGAGAGAAAAAACAGTTCTTTTTCAGTGGTTTATTCTTTCTCTTCACCCTCCCCTCCCAGGAGAGCAGGGTCCATCTCTGGTACTAGATATGCCCTTTCCAACGATGGCAGAATGAAACCTCTCTCACTTCCGTAGCTCAAGGCGAAAAAGATATGGGCTTTTATGGCCGTGTTTATCTTGACCTTCGACGTGTTGAGGCGCAGAAATCCCAAGCCAATTCTTTCTGTCATCATCCTATTTCGAAGGTATATTTAAAACGTAACAATGAAAAACAGCGAAGGCAATGGAGAGAGGGACAGGAAAAAATGAGGGCGACCGTCCGTTGTTTCTTAGCCGGAGTCCCCAAGGCGTGCGTACACATACTCACGTGAACAGATTCAACGCCTCGAACCCTGCTTGGAGGTTGTGCACATTACTACCATCCTGATGAAATGCTACTACGTAGCTCGCCATTTTATCCCAAATAGACATTTCATAGGCGTCCCTAGGCAGCAGTGAAGGCTAGATGGCAGACAGCAAGTGTAAAGGAGGACGGAAAATATCGTATGTGATAGACTTTATTTTTTTGTGCTCATATATTGACGACATGAAAACTATATGTCGTCACAGCAACGAACTCCCCACCCCCCCACACACAGTGAAATCCCGTCTCTGATCAAGATGGATGGAGTTTGAGGGAAACCACATCTCCATCCGAAGCACAGTTTGCAGATATCACCACCGGTAAATATGGAATGAACTATTCCCCAGCGGCTCTATCAATGCCTCTCACTGCTCGTGCTAGGCGTTCGTGCGTGGCTTTTACTTTAAAAGAATTCTTTCAACTGTGCCTAGAATGCTTTGTTCGTGTAATATACTTTCGTAGGCACGGCCTGTCTCCAATCTTAGGTTTCTAGACGCTCTTGTTTGTGCGTATTTTATGGTCCTGTTTTTCTCTCCCCCTACTACTCCCAAATCTCACCCTACCCGCCTCTTTCGTTTACCGTCCTTACTAAACTTTGAAAACTCGCTTTCTTCGGTTTCAGACAGTGATGTGAATATTAAGTTTGAGCGAAAACAAAGATATTTTTCGCGCCTTGCTGGCTCGAAATCAGGCGTGATTTCAAAAAAGGTATGCATCCTTGGACGTCGTTTGTACACAGTATCCAATTCATCCAAAGGGAGCTGTATTTATGGCATCGGTGGTGATTCAAGTAAATTAAATGAACGATTGCTCATATTTTAAAAAGAAATGTTGAGCAAGTTAGTCATATAGATTTTTTGATTGTCTGCACAATATAAAATAAAGATTCCCTTTGAATGTTTCTTTTGAGAATGTGAACCAAAGTTTGTTGGACACCTCTGGCTCCTGAAATATGCTACACGTTCCACATTTTGTTTAATAATTCATTTCTAAACACAAACAGACCTTTGATCGTAGGTTCTGTAATTCCCAGCTTTTTTTCGTGTTAAAAATTAAATAAATAACTTAAACAAACAATACCGAAGCAACGCCAGTCAAACAATCTACCTAAATATTCAGTTCAAAAATCGGTTTCATGTTAAACAGCTCCTAAAGATGTCTCACTTGCCTTTGGACGAAGAATTGTCATTAAACACTTGCTAAATTCACTCGACATTCGATGTGGTTATCCTGTCAGTTACTCAATGGATAATTAATTTTAATTTATTGCAAATTAATAGTCTTGAAAGTAGGATTTATTGGTTCACATTAACGCCCTGTCTTCTTTAGGAGAGAAATCGTATTGGAAGTTTCATAATATTGAAGTAAATATGCATTGGCTGTAAATATGTCATTAACCACTTGACAACAAGGCTGGCAGTCCATGTGAAATGATGATACTTCCTTATAAGATTATATGTATATATCCACTCGAAATACTAAAAGTAACTGAAAATTAAGTCGGCTTGTTAAGACTCGGAATAAGCTCTTGCATAGAAATATGAGAATAAAATTTAAATTTTAAAAATTCGTAGATCACACGCTTAACACCATTTTATTAAATTAATATTCTCGATAAAAATGCTTGAAAGGGATTGTTGATTTTACGCCGAAAATGTTGGATTCGTGAGTAGTATTTATATTTCTAAAAGTATTGATTGCCAATAGGCTTCGGTGGATTTCTGCAATTTTATTACACACACACGCACGCACGCGCGCGCGTCATCTAGTTTAACCATTTATGTTGTTGTTCTTACCTGGTACCGCGCGGTTAGCCTAGTGGCTTTGCGCTTCGCAACCATATGCCTGGGAAAGGAGTGTCCCAGGTTCGATTCCCCTTGTAAACGTGAGGAATTTGAGGATCTTCCTCAGGCATAGCCAAGTTAGCCGGTCTTGGGCGCGGTCAGTAGGGTTTTTTCCGCCAGTTTATCTGGCGTTTTTCATCCCGCAAACTGGCAAACCGGCCCCGTGAACATACGCCTCTACAGCCAAAAATATATCCCCCCCCCCCCAGCGGCAGACCAGGCGACGGGTCGGTTGGGAGTAGTACTAACAAGAAGTCGCATCTAAAAGTAACACGCGGACCCTGCATGGGAAGTGGGAATAACGCGTAGAAGAAGAAGAGAAGAGTTGTTGTTCTTACTTGCCAAAATTTTGTTAAATCATTTGAGATAGGGAGAGAAAGAGATGCAGGATTGGAGTACATCAATAGTAATATTATTTTCAGATTCATTGACTGGTAAACTTTAGAAATAAAATTTCGATCTTAATTCTCACTCTGCTGCTCATGCTCAGTTACCTCCTCTATGTATTTTGCAATAAAGCTGTATAAGTAAAACAAGGAAATGCTTCCATCATTCGTATTTATTTAGTGAGCGAAATATATATATTTTTTATCTTCTAAAATCATGTAAAAGTAATTTGCAATGAAAGTTATAAAACTAATCCGAATTCGACGACACTAACACTTCCGGCGGAGATTCTTTGAAAGAGATTGTTTGTATAACAAACGACAGTAGAGAACAAAACAAATGAGAAATAAAGTCTGTCCAGAAACCATTTTACATGTCTTCTTGATAACACCCGGACTCTGGAGTCAGATTCACTCATTGTAAATGGATTTATACCGAGTTGGAAGTTTGCCAAACGATAATGTAACCTACAAACGCTGGTTTTAATTTCGCACATAAATAACAAATACTGAAGAAATTTATTAGGACCACAATGAATGAATGTCTGTTAGGTTTTGGCATGGGTGTTTCCGTTTCATCATCGCGGTTTCAACAGTAACTTCAATAATGCAGAATTAAGGAAAATTGAGGAACCCTTATACAGTAAACAGGAAGCGTTTCACTTCAATTTAAAGCGGCAAACTTTATCTTCTGGAAGATATTTTCTGAAGCATCAAGTTTACTTCAGTTTTGGTGCAAATTAATTTTTATAAAAATGCTTCACTGCACCGTGTAATTTATTGTATTGGACAGTTTTATAATCTTCACAAACATTCTTATAAACAAGCACCTCAAGAATTTAGGGTAACATTGTCAATTTTAGACATATTTAATAACTGTATATCGAAAATCATATGAATACAGATAAAATTAGTCAGAAAATGAAGTGTTTGTTGCTTTGTTGATCTCACCCACGTACGTTTCTACGCCTACAGCTCTTTTTACTATCAGGAAACTACACGTTAAATATCCAAGTCCTATTCATCTGGACGATACCAAATCTTGTATTTTTTCATGTACTATGTCTGGTTCCATGGTAACAGAAATTAATACTTTTTTTAAAACCACTTCTGGCCTCAAAGCAGCACTGCAGTCTCTCACATTTCCTGAAATACAAAGTAGTTTTCTACAGCACTTATGCAGGAGTTCGAGGAGAAAAACGATGAGAAAAGATACTTTTTACAGCTAGTGATGTTATGATGCATCCCCTTGGATGTGGGAGAAGTGGAAGCATAGATGAAAGATATTAAGAGCATGTATATTGAGAATAGACGCTGAAGGTTTTGAAAAGCCACACAATATGATGATTTCTTTACTCTGTATGATAATAAAACTTATCATTGTAAAAAAATATTATGATTATTATTATTCATTATTACTATTATTAGAGTGCGCTGTGTGGATATACGAATGGGCACACTGTTATATCGCAGTTACTGTTTAAAATGTTATATCGTTTACATAGTTTCAAAGTGATTCTTAGTTTTTAATTTTTTTAAAGTTAATTTTAAAGTTAATTTTTTTAAAGTTAAAATTAAAAATTAACTTTAAAAAAAGTTAATTTTTAATTTTTAAAAGTGGTGCAAAGTAATTCTACTTGTCATACTGAAGACAGTGATATACGAGGGTGGTCTAGAAAGCTCTCGACCATAGATGGCAACGCTACGGGCAAGATTTTTTTTTTCTAAGTTGGTACATCTGTCATAAGCATCCATGTGGAAATGCAAGTCATTCTATCAGTAGTTTGTTTTATACAGCTGTCTGAAGCAAAAGTGTTGTCTTTATCCCTTGAAATGGATGAAATTGAGTATCGTGCGGTTATAAAATTCTTTGTGAAAGAAGGTTTAACGCCAAAAGAAATTCGTTCGAAGTTCATAAAAGTTTATGAGCGCTTCTTTTCCTTCGTTTTCGACAATTAAGAAATGGACTGCAAAGTTTAAACGTGGTAGTACCACTCTTGAAGATGATCCACGTGAAGGACGTCCAAAAAAGTGTAACAATACCAGAAATCATTGATCAAGTGCACGATATGGTATTGGATGACAGGCGAGTCAAAACGCGTGAAATTGCTGAGACTATAGGCATTTCAAAAGAACATGTAGGATATATTTTGCATGAAGAATTTCAAAAGAAAAAGCTTTGCGCAAGATGGGTGCCGCGCCGATTTATTACTATGGATGAGACTTGAATTCAGCATTACACACCAGAATCCAAAAAGCAGTCAAAATGATGGACAGAAGCCGGTTGTTCAGTGCCAAAGAAGACAAAGTCAGTTCCATCAGCAGGAAAGGTCATGGCATCGTTGTTTTGGGATGCTAAAGGCATTTTGTTTATTAATTATCTTGAAAAGAGTAAAACAGTAACCGGGAATATTATTCCTATCTTTTAACCAAACTAGACGAAAATTTTCGTGAAAAAAGACCCAGTTTGCAGAAGAAAAAATCATCTTTCATCAGGACAGTGCACCTGCCCACAATTTTCTCATTCACAAAACACCTTTGTTTTGGCAATGAGAAAATTAAGGGATCTGCACTGTGAATTGTTGGAACATCCACCCTATTCCCCAGATTTGACTCCCTCTAACTTCTGTATCTTCCCAAAAATAAAACTCTTCCTCGCTGGTCTGCGTTTTTCTTCGAATCAAGAGGTGATTGCAGCTGTAGATGGGTATTTTGCTGATCTCACTGAGAACCATTACAGGGATGCAGTAATGGTTCATTGATATAGTGGCATTGGAGCATCGCTGGAATAAATGTATTAGTCTTAAGGGAGATTATGTTAAAAATATAAATAATTTTGAAATTATAAATTCGTTTTTTCATTGTTAGGCCAAGAACTTTTCAGACCACCCTCATATAATTCTCTGAAATAAGCTAAGTAGAATCCAAATTTTGAGCGCAGAAAATTGAATAGACTTCACTATGGTCATCAACGAGCGAAGATCAAATGACATCGCCATCTTCACAACGCTACAGTTACTCAAGGGAAGAAAGCTGAATCATTAAGTGCAAAAAGTGCCTGAAGGATTTATCGACGATGAAAATCATACGACCTGTAGAAAATGCCCAAGGAATCTTCACATTATGTGTTCTGGCTTGTTAAAAACAACCTGGCAGCGTAAATCCAATGCAAAACGAATGGAAGTGCCTATACTGCAGGGAGAACAAAGAAACGCTGCCCCCCCACACACACACACGGTGCAGCCGATGATTACACCGGAGGAAGAATCGACAAACTGAACACAAAAAATGCAGGTGAGTCTTATAATTTGAATTCCGTAAATTTATTACTAGAAAAAAGGTTCAGAGGCTATACAGTTCAGCTTAGTAGATCTTGTACAAGAACTCTTTGATAAGCAGAATGAATAAATAACCAAAATATTAGCGAATATGACGATTTTGTTAGAAGAAGAAGTGGAAGAACTCTTGCAAACGGTAGAAGACATTAAAATCAGTATTAAAGCACTAACTAACAGGCAACACAATTTGATGAAAGAGACATCCGAACTCTGTCAAGAAATTAATTACTTAAACCTACAATACGATCTTTCAAATCAGCAACAACATAAAGAAAATCTTGTCATAAACGGTCTTCCTGAAACTGCTGCCACAGAAAATCTCAGAGACGTAGTTTTAAAGTTAGGCCATGACATCCCACCTACGGCAAAACGTAGGTGGGATGTCAATCAATCTTTCTATCTCAGTATTTAACACCATTCAACCAGAATCTGTTGTATCAATCAAGAAAAGCAAAAAGAGAAAAAAAAAACTACTTTTGTGGATCCTAGACAGCAAAATATACTTGAGGAAGTCAAAAGCGTCAAAGTCGATACAAATCAAAGGCTCCGAAAACATAGATAGGTCCACAGTGAAACACAACACTCCTATTAAGATCAAAAAGAAGATCTCAACACAACAAAAATGAATGTGAACCATCAGAAAAAATGGAATGACACCAGATTACGTCATCATTTGTACTCTTGACTTGCGTGATGCATGGAAACAACACACAGTACAAACAAGAGGTCTCTCCATCCTGCATATTAATATCAGAAGCATTACAAAACATTGGTTAATTCTACAAGCTTATCTGAAGAATTATACCGGTGTTATTCCTATATTGGTCCTAAGAGAAGTATTTGTTAGTAATGATGAAGGATCTGCTTTCCAAATTCCAGACTTTCAAAACAAAGATCATGCCGCCAAACAAAAAGAGATGGTGGACTATTAATATATACCGAACATAACTTAATAGCAAAAGAAACTGTTTATCAGTTTGAGCATGTTAAAACCCTTTGCATCGAAATCATTAATACTGCTAATCTGCAGCATGCCATAATACTAAATTATATTTACAGGTCGCCGAACTTAAACGTGAAAAATGTTTTGCACAAACTCAATTGCTGGCTTTTACGCCAAGAATTATGATCAACCGAATACAAAATGATAATCGGTGATATAAACATACACATTGAAACAAAATCAGAACAACACTCTACAATACTTAGATACGATATCTAAACCTGCACACTAATATCCAAGAAATGCTGCTCATATGAAAAGCAACACAAACTAATAATAGACGAAGAAATAGTCAACAATGAAATAAGAAAAGTCGACTGGGAACACATGGCATCACAGATTCTACAGATATCTTATGTAGCAACATTAAACTCAGGCTGGAGGAAATATAAAATAAAGCTGCAAAGAAAATCAGAATTCG
This sequence comes from Typopeltis vanoorti, assembly GCF_054136105.1. Lineage (NCBI taxonomy): Eukaryota > Metazoa > Arthropoda > Arachnida > Uropygi > Thelyphonidae > Typopeltis > Typopeltis vanoorti. Next base: position 24,503,192 of record NC_143553.1, on the reverse strand, counting down.
TTCAAAAACAAGCCAAAATCCTTAGATAACGCAAAATTTAATCCTAGATATGCACATAAAGGACATTTTAAGGAAACAATTAAAGTCATATCCAAATAACGCAGCTTTTAAAACTGAATATAAGATAACAAGGAATCGCCTTACAACGCAAATAAGAAATGCAAAAAGAAACTACTACAGAGACAAATTAACCTCTGCATAAAATAACATGAAACAAACCTGGAATCTGATCAACGAGATGCTAGATTGTGCTCCCAATACCACCGCCTCTGAAACCATAAAACACTGATTCATGAAAGACGCAAAATCTATCCAACAACTAGCAAATGACTTTAACTAATACTCTGTAGACTCCATCCAAGAATTACAGAGAAATATCCCTGCAATCACAGAACGTGATCCCCCACTCGGATCACAATCCAAACAGACAATATGATTCACAACCATAAAAGAAGCAGAACTTCTCTCTGTAATACATCAAATCAAACCAAACAAGGGCCCAGTAATTGATGGTATAAGACCTAAAGATATCAAGACACCAGCTAGCATAAGTCCTATCCTACTAAAAATAATAAATAAAATATTTAAAACCGGATAAAGAATCTTTTTAAGACTGCCATAATCACACTCATATACAAACATGGAAAAAGAAATTTATTCAGAAATTACAGACCAATAGCAACACTACCAATTATGAATCAAATTATGGAACGAATCGTATCAAGGAAACTCGCAACATATACAGATAACTCTAATATTATCTCTAAAACACAATAGGGTCTTCACAAAAATAAGTGAACAACATATCTCTTGGAAGCGTTTACAGATATAATTAATACCGCCTTAGATAAAAACAAAATTGCCATTGTAGTCTTTATCGATTTGACTAAAACATTTGACACACTCACACATCAAACCTTATTAGAAAAAATGCTTGAGATATGTTGGAATGGATATGCCTCTGGACAGGTGGTTTATAAACTACCTTCATAATAGAAAACATATCACACGTACCGGGTCAAACCGAAGTAGAAAGCTACCGGTAACCTGTGAAGTGCCATAGGGAGCTCTTCCCAAATTTATTCAACATTTATATGCACCAAATTAACCTTCTACCTCTCAAAGGCAAGATCTTCCAATACGCAGACGGTACAGCGTATCCATCCATAATAATGCATGCATAGCCCAAACAAATATGCAGCATGACTTAAATCTGCTCATTGACTGGCTCACCAAAAACTCCATACACCAAAACTTAGATAAGACAAAGTTAATTATATTCAGAAATCCACTGAGTCGACCAGTTTAAAAAATATATATAACCATCCAACATCCACTCTCCAACATAAAAAACACACAAAACAGTAAAACCCCTACCATCGCTCAGGTTAAAACAATACAATAACTTGGAACTGACTTCGATGCAGATATGAACTGGAATAGCCACATAAATCATCTACACAACAAACTCCGAACAATAACTGGCAAACTCTGCAGGTTAAAATACATAGTTCCCACACGCCTAAAAACACTAATATATTAATATACTAAAACACTATGCCAAAACATACTAAGACACGCTATAACAACGTATGCTTTCTGTATATACCGCAAACTAAATATGTTAATGTCATTACAGTACTAAATGATAAAACTGATCTTTTGAGAACAAAGAGACAATACCGACTTTATATACACTGTAATGTCAGAACACAAAATACTAACAACAAAACACATGTCACTATGCAGCTATGCTGAATGATTCTTTGGATGCCAACTACAGGGCATCCAGAAATATATACCGTACAACAAGACCTCAGGTAACTAATTATATCATATGTAAGTATAATAATCACTATGAAAATGCCACTCGAAGCTTCTACATCCCAGATATGCTAAATAAACTGCCTTTTGAATAGAGGAACCTTACAAACTTCAATAGGCTGAAAAGAGCCCTAAGGACATACTATGAACAAGAAGCACGTGCCCTACACACCTTACAAGCTGAATGAAACACAATATATTATTTGAGGCTTTCCAGTTAGGCGACGCGTCCTGACATTGAAAATTATCGCGTGCGTGCGTGCGTGTGTGTGTGTGTGTGTGTGTGTGTGTGTGTGTGTGTGTGTGTGTGTGTGTGTGTGTGTGTGTGTGTGTGTGCGTGCGTGCGCGCGAATTTCTTAACCTGTAGCGGATACCAGACCTATCAAACATCAGCCTTCTTCAAACTCAGCAATCTAACCGATAAACAATAACTAAACGGTATCTACCTTAGATAAGCTTAATATAAAGGCTTCAGAGATGCGAGCTGAGAAATTACATCTCAACCGAGATCAACAAAAAGGAAAAAAAAAAGAAGAAAGAAATCTATATATTACATTTAAGTGCTGTAGTTACAGCCCTTAAACATATTAAATCAAAAATTGTAAATATATATAACTAATCGTTATTGTATAAATGCTGAAAAATGCAATGTTTATTGAACAGCAACTATAAATTACCAACTACAATTACTATTATTAATACGTACATTATCCAAAAAAAAAATGAAATATTTGTAAGAATTTCATTGTTACAAAAAAAAACAAAAAAAAAAAACAGAATTATATGTGTTGTAAATTTGTAATGATATGTAAATCATGTGTTGTAAATATTTAATCACAATATGTAATCATAATTTTAATAATAATAAAAAATTCATTGAATTAAAGAAATATGTAATCGATGAATGTAACGTAATGTATCTATCATATGTAATGTAAATATGCAATCACAATATGTGATCATAATTTTAATAAAAAATTATTATTATTATAAAAAATTATATTAGTTATTTATTATACAAAAAATCTGTATAATCTTCATTGTGAATATTAGAAGAACATGCGTGTAAATACATAATATAGAGGGAAAAAAGTATCATTAAAATTTTTAATTAAATCCATGTTTAATTAAAAATTAAACACATGCAGCACTTTGAAAAATTATAAGTTTAAATGTCACTCAAGATGATTATTGTATATGTGTAAACATTTTAGAAATCAATAAAAATATACGAAAAATATTATTATTATAATTATCATTATTAAGTCAAGCGTTATTAAGTTATTCCAGAAATCATGGGATGAATTTTACTGAGATTTGATATTTGAAATCCTTGCAAAAATTTCTCGAACCTCCAATTTTCAGTTCAACTATATTCATTTCTACAAAAGGACAAGTGTCGAAATTATACACTGTGCTAGCTTTGCATTAGTAACACTCTCCCCGATTTACATGATCGACACGATAACGAAGTACTACATGGTGCGAATGTCATGTGTGGCTACTGTCAATGGCACACCTATCCGCTGTATGTCATCAATAAACGTTTGCCAGTAATGGGGAAACGTGGCGACGTAAGCAAACTTGACTACAGGCAGATAGTTGGAATCTGAAAAGAGGGTGCCAGTATTTCGGAAGCAGCCGCACTTGTTGGTTGCTCCCGCACTATTGTATCAAGGGTGTACCGGGACTGGATTAACCATGAATAAAACCATGACTAAAACCATGACATCCTGCAGAAGAGAAGACATCCTGCCGCTACTGGTATCTCAGCAAATACGTGCAACAGTCACAAAGCTTCCCCACCAGTAGAACAGCGGGGACGTCGACACATTTCCACATGCACCATGCGCCGAACCTTGTTTTGCCTAGGGTTCCACATCCAGAGACCAGCAAATGTACCCATGATGACGGCCAATCATTGCGAACAATTCCTTGCTGGGGCCAAGAAACGTCGACAATGAACGCTCGACGAAGTGATGAGTCTCATTTCCTGCTGCACAATGTTGATGGACAGGTTCGCATTTGGCATAAACAGCATGAAGCCCTATCCCCTGGTTGCACAGTAGCAAAGCCGCCTCTAGGAATTTTGCCGCCCTATGCAGTAGCATATTTTGCCGCCCCGTGCAAATGCACGTCTTGCACCGTCGGTAGAGCTGGCCCTGCACAGTAGGGGGTGCAATAGGCTGGTGGAGATGGTGTTATGATCTGGAGATCTTCTTCCCTTGGTCAGTTGGTTAGCATCCCACAAGCAATTAATGGTGAACGCTACAGGGACCTGTTAGCCGACCATCTCTATTCATATCTGCAGGAGGTTTACTCCGATCACAGTGCTATCTTTCAACAGGACAACGCCCCTTTTCATCTGGCTCGTACAACTGAGTGCTTGGAGGAGCACGACAAACACCACATTGCCCTGGGACCCAAAATTCCCTGACTGTAACCCAAATGGACATGTGTGGGATATGCTAGAATGGGATATGAGAACTGTTGATTCTTCTCCACGGAATGAGCGTGAACTGACGGAATTGCTGCAGTGAACATGGGTCGAGTTACGCATGGAGGATATTCGATACCGTGTGGAATCTGTTTCTAGGCGTCTGTCAGCCCTGATTGCACAGAGATGCAGGGCACCGAGTTATTACGTGGGTGTTCAAGTCTTTGAGTTGAAGTAATTCGATAAAGTTAAATTCGTCATTTAGTAAATGCACGTTAAGTTGTCTGAAAAATTCAATTTTAGTTACAACTAGTTCAATGGAAATTTTTTGGGAAAGAAATTTCGAAATGATATTAATATCATTTGGATAGATGAATTGTAAATAAATTTGTAGTTATAACTATATTAAAAACCAATTTTTTTTCGATCTGACCATTATTGCTGTGAATTTGTGTAGAGATAAATCACTATCTACAGAATAAAATAGCAGGTATGCTTACAGATTAAAGTTTTAAATTACAACAAAATACTTGTTACAAGTATCAGTGACGCCTACTTCGGTTGTCTTGTCTGCATTTTGGATAATGTTAGGTATTTTCACCGACCACTTTTAAACATGACTTAGAATAAAATTATTCTTTCGATAAATTATGAAAGGACTTCATCGAAAAATTATCGGTGAATTATTTTTCGTTCAATTGCTTTTGCGACTAATTATACGATCAAGTGTTGTTCGATTGACTGCTTATTCGACGAGTTGCTTTTTCGATGAATTGATATTCAGTAATCTGGGTTTCAGCCAACTGTTTTCGATGTATTCTCATTTAGCCTTTTATGATATTTTTGTATAGTGCTAATTTCTAATAAATAGACTGCATTTGGTTTTCCTTGTAGATTAGAAAAGCTTATATGTATACTTGATCATTTAGTTCTTTTAACTGAGATGTAAATTGTGTGTCCTCTGATTTATGAATTATTGCTTAGTGTCATTACCTAAATGAGTTCTTCATTGTTGTGTTTTACCCAATTCCTTTGAAAATGATGACTAAAGATTTTTGCTGTTGCTTCATGAATGGACTGTAACTATCCCCGCCACTAGTTATATACAATTTCTTTTGCGTTCCATCATGCCAAAACATCTTTCCTTTGCTTTCAGGATAGCTTCTATTGTACTTGTCTATACCTGTTCTCTTACTACACCGCATCTACTCACTCGAAATATACCACGCGCTGCCCAGTTCCCAGTTCTAAGTCACCTTCCTATGATTACACGACTGGTAGTAATGAATAACTTATGTGTTGCCGAAGATCTTGTCTTTTTCAATTACTCGATAGCCCGACAGGATCGAGCTTCGGCGACAGCAACGGCAGGGTTATTCCATTTTCGTTGCGAACAAAGGCCTTTATTTACTGTCTCTCTAGGCTAAAACATAGCTGAGGGCTTGAAAAGGCGACCTATCTTGGCGACTCATCGAGGCAAATTGAAACGGGGAATCTGCGAGATAAAAACGACTTTAAATTATTAAAACACACTCTCTTTTGGCGTATATTAGTTTTGAAAACATCAAACTTACTAACATGGACTGTAATGGAAACTAATGATCGTTGAAGGACAAAGACTTACTGCTCACCGGGACCACCGCAGCCTCAAATGCTGGCATTTACTGCCCATATTTCATAGTACTACGTGAAGTTAACTTTTGTTCCCATCGAAGAGCTGAATGCTTAAATATCCCAGCATTAAGAACATAAAGTTTTTAATGGAGCCCTGGGCTTGCTGGAAACCTGTGCTCCGTACTGACCTGCAACACTTGAAAAACTATACGCTCAGGAGAATAGAAGTATCGCAAATCATCAACTAGCTTTGCATCAGCAAGACAATATCGGTTGTTCTGAAGAATGCTTTCTCGGAATTTCATGATACAAAAATCTTTATTAATAAGGAAAATAAAATGAAATAGAAAGTCATTTTCACTCTCTCTGATGTCCACACGCTCAAGAATGAACCTATTAGAAGGACAATAAACGTGATGTCAATATTTTTTCTCTGAATCCATCCAAAAGAGGCTGTAGACTTATACAGTACATCAGTCACCCTTGGTGGAATTCAGCATTATATAATCCGAAAACGCTGACATAGAAACTAAAAATGGATTTTGTTCAAGAAAGAAACAAGATAATGAGTAACACTGGATGTTGAAATTGATCTACCACCAAAATATATTTAAAAAAATAGCCAACCTCAGGATTCTACCAAGCACCTCATAGGTTGGAAAGGAAGCGCTATCCACTCTGGCGACAAGTAGTATTTCCTGCAAACATATCAGTTTTTCCTAATGAATGATATCGATTTGTTTTTATTTGTTTTGAATTATGCCGAAGCAGCTAGGACTTCGAGTCTAGTAAGACCATATTCATTAAGGGTGTGTGTTCGCTACCCAGTTTTCCTCTTTTGCGAAATGAAACATCTGAAATATTTCAACCTTTCATCCAATACCACCATCATTATGAGACTGGCTGAATCACCCTGAATTAAAAACCCTTATAAAAGATTATTCGCGTCCTAAACAGGATTCGAACCCGGTCTTTCCAAAGGGGCTGAACTGATGACAAAGATACTTCTGCACAAGTAATACGGCAGCTCTGACAGATATTCTATATAGAGACGAATCATGAGACAATTAAGTGTGTTTCCGTTCTCAATATATATCAGTCGTTTATCTGGAAATGTTTGATTCATTTATTTCTTGTTCAAACTTTTGCTTAGATGGAGATTCCATCCAATACCACCAAACCTGTAGTGATTCCATCCAATACCACCAAACCTGTAGTGATTCCATCCAATACAACGGATTTTCATTCATTTGGTTGAATAACATCCGGGACTTCTTTTTAAACAATTTTTTTGCGTTCAGTATTAAAAGAATGAACATAATTTCTTTACTGATTAATAATTGCATGGGGAAATCATTGGAGTAATAATTTCGAGCACGCACGCACACACACACACACACACACACACACACACACACACACACACACACACACACACACACACACACACACACACACACACACACACACACACACACACACACACACACACACACACACACACACACACACACACACCAGGTATCACCTTCTCCAGATCAATCTAAAGATGCCACTTAATCATTTCAATCCACCAGTACGACCGGATCTCTAATCATTTTAACAGAAAAATCATCTCTTAAAGGGGATTTTTCATTTTCTTCTTCCTTAATGCTTCTTCAACTGCTGCCAGATTTTTTTCTTATTATCTCTTTCATCAATATATACTCATTACAGTTTATTTCAATGTATTACATCTTTGTTTAAGAGATCTCCTAATTAATTGCCACATCATCCAAATCTCTCTTCCGCTAGTCTCAGAATTTCCATTTATCATAAAACCTGGTTTCTTCATTGCTATTTTTTTATGTTGTTCATTAATCCACATAGCACTTTATTATTCCCATTAATATCCTCTTCTGATTTATGTGTAAATTCAAACCAGCGTTTTATCTTCTCATTTTCAATTTTTTTGCATGTCTCTTTCTCTGATTATGAACAATTCTATCATAATTTGTTCTTTATCTGTCTTATTTCTACCATTGCATCTCGAAACTGTTTTCCATTCCTCGTATTCATTATCGCTAATTAACTCATGGAAATCAAATGGAGAATATGTTTAGGAACTGCATGCACAACTTATGTCATTTTCTTTTCACAGTTAAAGATATTTATTCCTTACATTGATTTAAGCAGAACAGACTTATTTTATTTTTCTTGGGCTAGTATTGCATTATTCTTGAAAGAATCTCTCTAGTATTCTTCAGCTTTGTCTTGGGCGGGAGAGGTTTATGCAAGTACTAAGACATTTTTAAGTGCGCTCTCTATCACTTCGGTCATTTCATTTCTGTAATTAGTTCAGTCCTTTTCTTTCCACAGTTATGTGAAAAGGAATGAACTAACTACCGAATTTAGTCTTCATTGAAGATTTTAATATATGTGGTATACACATAGTAACTAGTAATCAGGTTAGTTTTCTGTAATTATTTCTTCAAATGGATAGCCGAAGTATTGGTTTGAAAAGTCCATGTTTTCTCCATGGGAAGGTAACTTATCTTTCTATACACATTGTAACTTCAATGTAATTTTATCCACCCTAATCTTTCGCGCCACTAATTATATAAGGCACAAATATTTAAGAGGACACTCAGCAGCGAAACGGATTCTTGCAGAATTGTTCATTTAAGTCTCAAAATGAAGAAACTTGTTTAACGATTATAAAAATTTGGAAACACTCACAATCCTTCCATAATTTCTTTATTCAGCTATTTGTTAGCTTTAAAGTGTGTCATTTGAAGCAAAAATGTAGTTCTGCTTAACAAAATAGTATCTTGGCGTTGTGTGCATAATCCCAGTGTACCCGCAATTCTCACAATTCTCACACTGCAACGTATCTGCATAGCTTTATTCTAAGAGGCTGTTTATTTATTCATCGCGAATCATATTACTTTATGCTGCTAAAACCACTAGAACTTTTGTTTTTAATATTCATGGAAATTTCGTAGATTTCTATTTATTAATGGTTTATAACAATCCATCTTTGTTATGTTCAGTGCTACCATTCATCAATTTAAAGAGAATAAGCAGAATTGTTTCTAAGCACAAAAAAATAACTTGTACGACGAGGCGAACATTCTTCGGTTGATGCATAGAAGTTAAGGAACCACAAGAATAATTGAAATGTCACCCCCCCAATAATGCTCTTACACGTACTTTTATGAAATTATAATTCCGTACCTTAAAACTTCTAGCAATGTTGTTTATCTTTTCCCTTAATAACTCTTGTTTTATTATGTAGCATGCATTGCTACCAGCCCCAGGTGGGATTTCATTAATAATTTATGTCGGCATTATCTAAATAATGTAGACTTTGAGTTTCTTCCGTTATTCCCAAAGCAGTTTCCATGTTTGCATATAATCTCGGAGAGGAACACATGTGTTTACTTGTTCAGTGTAGGTTGAAAACTGATCTTGATAAGATTTTTTAAAAACGAAAATAATGTCACTGATTTCAAAGGCAGGTAGTTGTTTGTGTTCAAGGGTTGTTTGTCGAACTAAGCACGCCTGAAAGACCGCAACAACATTTTCGACAATATTAGGATCCTAATTGTTTCCCGGGGTAATGATTTCACGTACTTCACCTGTTAAATTTAAAGAAAGTGTGATTTTGTTTGTTTAGATAAGATGCTATCTAAATCAAGAGTCAACCCTTAATAAAGGAATAATTAGCGATTCAACTTCACCCTGGTGCTCGTTGCAAATAGGCTTGCATTCGAGAATTTATTGAAAACACAATTCTTGTCATCTTTTGAAAGAATATTCTTTATTATTTTTTGCCGACATTTTTTTCGAATTTTCATATTCAGATATTTGTTTAACTTTCAGTTCTCTGTATGATTTGATTTGTATCATAGTATTTTAATATACATTATTTATTCAACTATCCCTCACCACACACACACACACACACACTTGCGATCTAACTTTTCAAGGCGGCATTTGTCATATTCATATTTGAAGTTTCTGACTAAATTTAGAAATTAAGTCTCATTGCAGATTTAAAAGTTGCAACGTTTTTTTTTTCAAGAATTCACTTCGAATAATAAACCATTTATGACGTTATTTAAGAGTTAAGAATTAAAGATTCAAGTAACTGAAAACATAGATTTTAAACACTCCAGTAGAAAAGCCTGGTCGCTACTTAAAAAGCTTGGCTCAAGCCCCTCTGTACCAAAGAAATCTCCTCTCGTCGATCCGAATCAGATAGCTGCTCATATTGTTTCTCTTTCTAGAGCTCCGATAGATAAAGAACATACTAAAGAGGTAAAACGCAAACTAAAGGCTATGAAGTATGTAACTCAAAAGAATTAACAATTCTCTTTGCCTTTTTCCCGTGAGGAAATATCCTCTGTGCTTCAAAACATCAAAATGGGTAAGGCTCCGGGATTTGACAATATTCATAATGAATTCCTGACCCACTGTGGACCTTATGCAAGATCGTGGCTGGCTAAGTTCTTTAACGATATACGTGAAAGTGGCTGCGTTCCTAAAGAATTTAAAAGGGCAAAAAGCATTTCTGTGTTAAAACCAGGTAAGCCAGCAGACAGAACTGAAAGATATCGCCCCATAGCCCTTTTAGGTGCAACCTACAAATTATTGGAGAGACTAATATTGAACTGGATCAGTGATAAAATTTTGGAACGTGTTCCAATAGAACATGCAGGGTTCAGAAGAGATCGCAGCTGCACAGATCAAGTTCTCAGCTTAACAACCTACATTGAAGCAGGATTTCAAAGATGCCTGAAGACTACTGCGGTCTTTATTGACTTAACAGCGGCTTACAATACTGTTTGGAGGTAGGGACTCATATATAAATTTCTTAAGGTCATCTCATAAAAAATATTGGGTCGTCTCCTAAACAGGTCGTTTCCTGTGTGATCGATATTTCAGAGTAGTCACCAGAGGAATATCAGTAAACAGAGAGTGTTTAAGAATGGATTATTCAGGGCTCAGGGCTCGCACTACTGCTTTTTAGCCTTTACATCGCAGATATTCCTGAAACAGCCAGCAGGAAGTTTGCTTATGCAGATGATCCAGCTTTGGCTATCAGCGACAGGTCTATCAAAAGAACTGAAGAAATATTGACAAATGATCTCTCGGCTTTATGGCAGTTCTATAAAAAATGGAGATTAACACCAAATTCTGGTAAAACCGAATGCTCTTGCTTTCACCTCAACAATAGACTTGTAAATCAAAAACCAGAGATATATGCTGATGGAACATTAATTTCGTTTAATCCAACACCTAAATATCTGGAAATAACTATGGATAGAACTCGACATATAAACAGCATATGATTAATATCGCTGCTAAAGTTCTCACCAGAAATAACATAGTTCAGAAGCTTTGTGGTACTATATGGGGCTCAAGTGCCACAAATCTGCGGTGCACTGCAATGGGTCTAGTTTACAGTGCAGCAGAGTATGGTGCTCCTGTCTGGCTCAATATTTACCATGTCAATAAACTAGATATCTCAACTTAACTCCACTCTGCGTTTAATAACAGGTTGGATTAGGAGTACACCCTTACAATGGCTCTCCACTTTGAGCCATATTGCTCCTCCGGAACTGCGACGACAGGAAGCCTTGCTTCGTGAATATAAAAGAATTTTAAATAACCAAAATCTCCCAATACATGAATTTATTCCAGATGCGTTATCTAATAGGCTAAAATCCAGAAGACCTACCATAAAAACCGGCCGTAATCTTCTTAGCCAGAATGACAGTATGGTGAGTAGGTTGGATGTACTGTGGTCCCAAGCAGTATCACCTGAAGTTCGTAATCATATAAACATCTTACAAAAACCATCTAGATTTGATCTGCCCAGGAATATATAGACGACGGCTAACAGGATTTGTACAGGCCATGGTGTATGTGGAGACTCACTTTCAAAGATACCAAATCCGCAATGTCCCTGTGGAGCCGAGACACAAACCATTCACAATATAGTACAGGAATGCGAGCTGACAGCATATCCAGGTGACTTTAAGGATATGATTGACCTATCCCCCCAGAGGCGATTAACTGGATTAAAAACCTAAATGTTAAAATATGACTAATCTTCTGTCTGATGCTTGTCATAAATTTCATATTTGTATTTTCCTGAATTTGGACGTTTTTTTTATCATATATGTGTATCTTATCTATATTAGTGTGTATTATATCTTATTGTCTTTTAACCATGTGTACAATCCATAAAATAAATAAATAAATTAAGAGTTAACAGTGCATTGAATAAAGAGGAGTGTCAACTACTTTCCCTCTGTGCACAAGAGATTCACAAACGGTTCATCATCTGCACAGCGCAGCTGTTTGAACTGCATGGCTCTATGGTTGGAAATACCTCCGTATAAATCTGTCAAAGACACGGGACCGCTCTAGAGGCTTTTCAACTAAAAATTATATTAACTGGTCTCGGCGGATGGCAAACTATATTAACATGGCGGATGGCAAAGTTTGTCTTTGTAATAATAGTGTTTTAATTTTGCAAAACAGAGAACTCGGCCGAGGCTTGATACACAAGGCTGATAATAATACATTCTCTCACAATGCTAGTTGCTTTGGCATTATTCTAGCTCAGTGTTTCTCGACCTGTGGTCCGCGACGATGGGACAGGTGGTCCGCAGGCAGACTTAAATTATTTAAAAGCTATATATATATTTTTTAGTTATCCAAACAAATTAAAATTGAATAAGTAAGTAAAAATTATTGAAATCAAATGGAGACTTAAAAAAACAACAAATAGCGTCAGAAAGTTCAAAGGCGAAAGTAATAAAACTATATTGTTGTTCACTTCGCCCTACTCTTCATTCTGGAGTTACAATAATTTGTAGCAGCAGAATGACGAATAATAAGAGGGGTGAAGTGAACAACAATATAGTTTTATTGCTTCCGCCTTCCCTTGCTGTTTTGTCAGATTTTAAGTGAACATGTGTTATCCACATTTCAACCAATTGCTTGTTGTTTATTGATTTTTATTGCTCAAGGTGTTCCAAGGTTCTCCTTTAACCAAGGCTCAGTATACCTTCAGAAGTGCTAAATGATACTTGGACAAAGTGTGTCGTGAATTAACACCAGTATTTATATATTTTTCGGAAACCTTTTTAAATAATGCAAAAGTGGCTTAGAACTAGGACTTTGAAAAGAAGAGCAAATAAAACATGTGATGCTAACCCTTATTTTGATACACGTGTTGTAACGGCGAGTAAATCTGATACTATTAAAGTAGAAGAAACAAGCAGTTCAAAGAAAAAATACAGCAGGAAATATAACAGTTCATATTTGGAATTCGGGTTTACTTGGTGTAGAGATGAAAGTGAACAGAAACCTTAGTGTGTTTTGTGTTATGAAATGTTGTCGAACTAGTGCATGAAACCTGCGAAACTCCAGAAACTTTTAGAAACTGTTAGAAACTAAACATTGTGATGTAAAAAATAAGCAAATTGAAAAAAAAAAAGCCAATTTCAGCGACGCTTAGCGACATTAAATCATGGGAAAGATGTAGTTTCGACCATGGGTTCGATTAATAGCAAGGCAGTGGAAACATCTATCTCTTAAGTTTGCGCATAGCGAAAACAGGGAAACCTCATTCTATCGGGGAAAATTTACTACTTTCATCTATAAAAGATGTGGTAAAATTATGTTTTGCAACAAGTTACTAAAAGATGTTGATTTACCTCCTATTTCAATGACACCGTAGGTCGCAGAATTAATGATATGGCAGGTGATGTAGAATCTCAGTTAATCGAAAGAGTTAAGAAGAGCCCTTATTATGCGTTAGAAATAGACGAGACTATCGATGTTACAGATGATGCGCAGTTAATATGCTACGTAAGATATGCATATGATAACAACATTCATAATGATATTCTGATTTGTAGAACTTTTTCATCCTGAACAACCGGAACAGAAAATTTCACACTCTCAATAATTACATAATACACAAAAGGATCCAGTGAGGAAAATGCATGGGCTTCTGTTCGGATGGAGCTCGCGCCCTTACTGGCAGGCGTAGTTGGGGGTTGTTTCTATGGTCAAGGAAGTGGCTCCGGATATGAATCGGGTATATTGTTTCATTCATAGGGTAAGGTTGGCCTCCAAAGGAATGCCACCAGAATTTAAAACTGTGCTATAAAACGCTGTAAAGCTACTTAATTTTATTAAGGCTCGACCATTAAATAACAGATTATTTTCAGTACTCTGCGATGAAATGGGCAGTGAATATATACAACTTTTGCTTCATTCTGAAATTCGCTGGCTTTCCATGGGCAAAGTACTAACAAGATCATTTCAACTAAGGCATGAAGTTTTATTTACAGTTAAATTCTTTAACTGTTCTTGATGCCTACGACAAAATAAAGGCATTCAAGAAACAAAAAACTGGTGTTGTGCATTAATTATGTAAAAGACAGATAATTTGCACCTTTTCCAACACTGGAATCATTTCTAGTGGAAAATGATATTTTTGTTGATTCTGAGTTTCTGGAAAGGGTTTGTGACTACCTCAAAACTCTGAAAAGAATTTTAAAACATATTTTTCGAATAACTTTTATAAGAAATTTCTGTGGATTTGAGATCTATTTCAGGCTTATAGTCACGAGAACGACCTTTCGTTATCGAAAAAACAATTAATTGAGCTTTCAAGTGATAGCGAGCTTAAAATGCAATTTCGTGATGTTGGTTTGGCTCGATTCTGGATCTCACCTTCAGTGAGAAGTAAATTTCCCGAATTATCTGAAGAACATTGAAAATTGACATGCAGTTTTCTACAATTTTGTGAGAAAGGATTTTCATCGCTCCTTCAAATAAAAACAAAATACAGAAATCGTCTTAGTGTGTGTGTGTGTATGTGCCGATCTCCGACTGAAGTTGACCAATATTGAGCCAAATATCCAGCAACTCTGCAAAGGCCGAGAAGCTGAACCATCTCATTAAAAGTAAGTAGTAACATAATTATATAATATTATTTATTTGGACTACAGTTTCCGATTATTCTCGTTACTGGTTTTGGAATTAATCCATTTCCAAAATCGGATAAAATCGGGCATGAAACGAAAGTTACGCAAAATGACGTCACGATGAGGATGGCGACGAGGAGAGCTGCCTGCATCCCGTTTAGCGAAGTTCCGTATCTTGTACGGCCACTTGCGGGCATATGCAGCCGAGCACATCGAATCCGTCGCATGCAGACAACAACATCCGTGCGATCATGAATTGTACAGAAACACACATCACAACGTAATGAATACAAGCAGCACACAGGACGGATATAAATAAAACCATCACATAATTAATGAATCTGCCAGATTTACGACGACCACTTTTGTGCCTCTGGATAGAACAGGACGGATATAATTAAAACCACCATCATAACACGATTAGTACAAATCACATGCGTACGGTATATACGGCATATGGTCGCTGGCTGGAAAATGCGCGCAACCATGTGGATGGCACTTTGTGACTGACATCGTAGGTTGGACTGTTTACAGAACCTCACGTAACAGGATGTCTTGAATTTTTTTTGCTGGTCATGGAAAACTCATCAGGGAAATAAGGCGATTCGTATCGGCTGGAAGTGTGTGTGTGTGTGGATGGGGGACATTAATGGCTTTGGGATGTTCTGAGGGGATGGGTTGGACAGGACAAGGGATGTCATCCATGATGGAATCCATGGATGTCAAGTTCGTATTCAGCATTATGATGAATGGAGTAAGATAAGAAACCTTTCCCCCTTGTCTCACAACGCACTTTGCGAATGGAACAGTTTACATGTTGCAGGTCGAATCAGAGAGTGCCTGAAGAAAACATTTGTTATGGGGCCAGCTTAATGACTATGGGTAGATGAATGAGGATAACATATAAAATATAAAAGTTGCTGTGGGCAGATGAATGGGGATTAAAGATAAACGTCGTTGTGGGCAGATGAATGAAAGTATCAGCGCTACGGCGCTGAAATTCCCATTCATTTGCCCATTGCGCCAACGGAGCTAAAAACGTTGTTGTGGGGTAAACTTAATGAGTGGGGCAGATGAATGGGGTTACCTCGGGACGGCGCTGATATATCCATTCATTTTCCCACAGCAAATCCGAAACTGATACCTTTATTTGTTTAATAAAAATTAAAACTTTGTCCAGTGATGATACACTTTTAATCGTTTACTTCCAATTAATTATGTAACCATAAGTATTCAAAACATGCTTTTAGATTTATTATTATAAAAGGCACAGTTTTTCAAAAATGTTGGTAATGCCCACATACATTAAAAAATAGATAACTTAGTGGTCCGTAGAATTGTTTTAGGCATTTTACTGGTCCTTGGGCTTAGAAAGGTTGAGAAACGCTGTTCGAGATGATTCTGAACCCTTTCATTCCCTAGTCATTCATTAACATAAATTGACCTTGCGAACTAAGATCTCTAAACTTTGCTACATTTTTTGTTTTCTAATATGGATGATATTTTGGCTAAATATTGTGCGTACAAAAGAAAACTTAAATAAGACTGAGTAGCCTACTTCACTTATTGTTATCAAAGAAATCGTGTAAATATGAAATTTTATCAATTTACTAGAATGTATAATATACATATGTAAATAATCAGCAATAAAGATTGATATTAAAGATATTATCATCGAATACCCAACCAAAATGTTTTCATAATTATTGCTGTTTGTGCGATGGCACTAGATGAACTTCTTTCTGTAGTTGTATATTTTATATATTAAGAAGCAGCTGATTGGTTGCAGTATTTATTGTCTGTCATAATTTAACTTCAGTCTGGAGATATTCCTATAAAATTCATAATTTTCGTTTTCTTTACTGATATTTCCTTTCAAATTTTTTTGGAATCATGTTTAAGGAATTGGGTCTTTGAAATTCATCATCACTATTTGCATGGTGATTAGGTTATCGGTGGTGGTGGTGATGTATTACGTATAGTTCCACGATCCACTTGAAATGCTAATTTTTATATTTCTTCCATTTTTTTTTATTATTTCTGGTACTTTATGTGACTCAAACCCAAGAAAGGTTGTAAATCTGTAGAGCATTAGTACCGTGAAAGAACTAAGGATATTTTCTGTTTTTTTACTAATTATACCTTTTTGTATTTTAATTTTTTCTAAAATCCAGAAATCCTGCTCTAGAGATCAACATGATACTTTTATAACCACTTCAGGCCTCCGGTAACCGCGACAATAGTCTCACAGTCTAGATGATGGAATTCATCTCCTACCGAAGAACAATCATATTCACGGCGGTATTTGAAACTTTAACCTGTGGGATGGAGTGGATGCGTGAAACAATCGGCCAACGAGACTGACAACAACAGTGGTGACAATTAGTATCCTAGCGCCTCTGTTCATCTGTTTCCTTTCCATGACCTTTCATTGACTCTTATATCTATTTGGTTGTTTTAGTACATGTTTCTTACTGCTGAGACTAGCTTATTTCGGATGTTTAAATTCTTGAGTATTAGCCAAAATGCTTTCCTTGTTATGTTTTCACTGCCTATAAGGTAATTTGCAAATGTTATATGTGCTTTTTGCGTTGATTTCACAACGATTTTCCATTAGAATTGTTTAGGTAAAAGTTGACTCAGTGCATGAGCATCCTTTTCGGAGTATACACTGCTTAGAAAGAAGTTTAAGGGACACTATAGTGTGAAGAACAAACAAACAAACGAAGTCGTTACATCTCACGATGTAACTTGCCCATGGGCCTGTCCGTTGACTTTTTTCCAAGCAGTATATTTTACTCTTCATAAAGTTTTCTTTTATGTACTGCTTGGATAGAAGTCAACGGACATCCCCATAGGCAAGGTGCATCGTTCCACGTAACGAGTCACGTGTTTGTAGCCGGTATAAATATGAGGAATATGATGCTCCCAAATCAATGCAAACACACGGCAATGTCCAGTTGAATGACTGCGGGAAGAAACTGATGGAGTTTGAAAGAGGTGTTGTAATAGGATGCCATGTTGCCGGCCTATATGTTCGGCAAATTGTTGACAAATCGGAGCATCCGAGTTCAACAGTCAGTGATAGCACACTGATATTGAAGTGCAGGGAGTCAACTGAAAGTGCTATCAGCAGTGAACGATTCAATTCACTCACTGAACGTGACCGTAGGGTGCTACGAAGGATATGTAAAAAAAAAAAAAAAAAATCACTATTCTTCTGCCGTTGAACTTCATATTCAGCGTAACTTCATATTCAACGTCAAGACGTTGAATATGAAGTTACGCTCATCGACTGGATCATTAATATGTGCAAACTTATTCAGAACCGGGTCTCACAACTTGGGTTTCCATGATAAGACCGCAATATGCAAGTTCGCATTACCTGAACAAACATACAGACTCGTGTCAGTGGAGCAAAGAGCGTGTACAGTGGGATGAGGAATCTTGGAAAGCTGTGTGATGAAGGAACGAATATGCTACACCGTATACCGAGCAGATGGACTTGTGTGTTGGGGGGGGGGGCAGCAGATATCCATTGAATATCTCTTATCAGAGTGCGTAACCCCCAACTATGAAAACCAAAGGTTGCGGTGTGATGATATGGTCCTGTTTTTCCTGGTTTGGCTTCTGACCTCTGTTTGTGGTGCTACGAACATTGAACTATGAGAGGTATCTTAACATTCTGGACAATGCAATATTTCCTGCTTTGTGGCGTTTCTACGGAACTGACCATTGTCTCTTTCAGAAAGATAATGCAATGTGTCATAACACTGCTGCTGCTGCTGTAACTGCGTGGTTTGTGGGCATGAATGTTACTACACCTGACTGGTATCTGTGGGATGAATTGGAGCTTGGGGACGTCTACCCCACAACAATCCAAGACTTCATTACATGCCTACAGGAAGAATGGTACACAATTCCCATTGATCTCTATCGAGCACTTGTGGAAACTATGGCCCGTAGAATTGCTGCAGTCATCGCAGCGAAAGAAGTTCCCACATCTTATTAAGGTGGGTGCCATGGCTGTTTGTTCCTCACAGTCCGACGACTTCTTTCCAAGCAGTACATATACATTGAGTTTCAAAGTTATTCGTGTGCAGCTTATAACCAATATTTAGGAAACTTCCTCTTTTATAGGTTAAGCAGTTATACTTATTGAAAGTATGTAAATTGGAATAATAATGATGTTAAAAATTCTTAGTTGACTTGTGAACGCTGACATTTGCCTAAGTTAAATGTCTTTTTTTTATATGAAAGAAACGTTAGCTAAATATTAACACACAACCGAAAATAGAAAGAAGACTATGAGTAGGTTCTTTCACTTTCTGTTTTCACGGATGTTGATTCCTCTCCGTTTAGACTATCAACTAGCACCGCCTTTAACTATCAGTTATGAATAATTTGTGATTGTGAATATTTGTATTTCAAAGGGTAATTCGCAAACTCGATTATATTGTTTTCTGAACTACCTCATTATGGTGGCTTGAACACTCAATGGATAGCGCAGATAATTGATTTATTCATGCTTATTTCTTTTTATACGTTAGTGATTTATGACGAAAAATGAATTTCATTGGGTGTGCAATGATATATTATAGCTAACAACATAAAAGATATTTTCATCTGAAGGTGAGTTAGCTAGTCTGATGCCGCGGTGGAGGATTTATCCTGAA
Source organism: Typopeltis vanoorti (assembly GCF_054136105.1). Taxonomy (NCBI): domain Eukaryota; kingdom Metazoa; phylum Arthropoda; class Arachnida; order Uropygi; family Thelyphonidae; genus Typopeltis; species Typopeltis vanoorti. Next base: position 24,483,645 of record NC_143553.1, on the reverse strand, counting down.
GAAAACTGAGGTTTCTCAGTTTTCGTCAGGTTTCTGAGGTTTCTCATCCAGCAAAAGAGGCAAACTGACCAGAAGAGCACATGCAGTTTACAGATAAAGTACACTAGGCCTCATATTTAAATCAAATCAGGGCAGTAAATAAAAACACACACACACATAACGTAATCATCTAAAATATTCAATTCATTTCAAACATTCTGAAATTAAACAAATTGCCTGAATTTTAGAAAGGTGTTGCTCTGAGGAGGGTACAAACCGCTAAAATTTTATCAAAAGGTCTTCTGGTATGGTAAGATTTAGTGCATTCTAACTTTTAATTGTGCATTAATGTACATTTCAATTATACATTACAAAATGAATAAGTTCTGTGTTTATTAAATAACGTAATTGGATATTCATTTAAATATTAATTTTAATTATAAATTAACTCTGTTTAACTATAATTTTAATTCTTAAGAAGGAAGAACATCAAATTTAATTCAACTTTCCAAGGCTGCGCAGTTGAAAATTTTGTAAGTCTGGTTTAAGTTAAAAACCGGATCATTCATCGTAAACAAAAGGAAACTCTTTTGCAAAACAGATATCTGTCTCTTACTTTAACCAAATTACCATTTAATAAAAGCAATGAGCGGTATATACATCAATGTATAAAGTTTATAAAGTTATAAACTCAGTTAAAAAAAAAGATAAACAAAAACCGAGAGTATAATGCATAGAATACTAATTACAGGATTTCATCCATTATGGCATCCTGAAATAAATAAAACAATCGATGCACAATCTGCAACCAGTTTAAATTTAAACTATAACTATTGTAGTTTAAACAACAATTATTGTGCTTAAACTGCAAACGCTGTAGTTTAAATATACTCGCGTGGATATCCTTAATCTTAAATATACCAATGAGTAATCATAAATCTTCCTATTTGCATAATTCAGGTTAACACACATTTTTGAAAAATCGCCAAAGATTAGCTAGTCAATCATAGTTCTGAAAATTACCTCAACGAAGTAATAAGATAGAAATCCCATGTGTAGATTCAGACCTTGAATTTCATTACTTAAATCAGATATCTTTTTAAATAGGCATTAGATGTAAGAGGCATTTATCGGTTTTACGGTTTACAGTTTGAAGAAGAGGTCATCAAGTACATTATATGTTCGTTGCCTTGCGGAAAGAGAGAAATGGTTGCTTGGCGAGTACTTTCAATATTGCTCATAAGAACCCAATTTGCATTCGACGATTTCTGGGAATAGGCATAGATTACACACTTATATAAAAAGCAAGCAGAGGTCTGGGGGAAGTAGAATGCCAGTGTCTAATGTCTCTCTTGAAATCTTTATCGTACAAATCATCATTGAAAATTACTGACTTATTCTAATATCTTCCATTCACGAAATCAGCACCCGCCCTGATAGAAAGGATTAATAGTGTAACCTAATTAGAAAGTAATAGATCATTCTGTCCTTACCCATCTCTCTCTCTCTCTCTCTCTCTCTCTCTCTCTCTCTCGATGTCTCTTAGTAAGATAAATTATCCAGAAATGTCGAGTTGGGAAAGTTATATAATTAAGTTAGTTTCCATAAAACTATTTTTATAATACTATGTAAATGTAGAAACGTAACAGCTTCATTACTCTCCCTTCCAACGCACATTTCAGTTTTCGTACATCGTCTGCATTGCTCCATATATCAATGTATTTCATTATTGTAATCAGATGCCGCTATATTTATTAACGTTTTGGACTCTATCAAGATGAAAAATATATACATAATGTGGCCTTTGTTATAATATTTTCATTAAAATATTCTTCCGAATTCAGATTAGGAAGAGAGAGAGAGAGAGAGAGAGAGAGAGAGCACTTCCACCTAAAGGAAAACGGGTAGAGGGTAGAAACTTCGAACCTCAAGCTAATCCTCATGTTCTCATGGTGCACCCTCTTATTAGATCCTTCTGAGTTTCTGAGTAGTATTTAATAAGCAGATGGATATGGAGCGAATAAGAACACGCTTTCATTATGGAATTTAGCCGACTAATTTGTATTCTGTATTAACTTAAAACTACAGACAAGTATGATAGGTCAGTATGAACGAATATAGTGTAGGATAGAATGTGGCACAATTAAATAAAGTTCCTCTATTTTCCTCAGGGTAACAATGCGAGAATCGAATCGGTTGCTATTGAAAAAACTGCAAATGAACACCAAAATAAATAAATAAATAGCGAAAAAGTAACAAAAGTACACAAAATTCCATACAAAAAATACATATTTGCTTTCTGAACATTTCTTGACCTAAACTTAACACGCTTAATGCGCTTACAAACTATAGACAAGATGACTTACTGACATCCATTATCAGACTTAATCACTTACCGACATCCACTTCCAACCTTTTCTCAAAACACAGCTTTATTCAACGAGTTACCTTTCTTTTCCAACTTCACTGACCAAGATTAGTGATTCTACAGAAGTATTTGCTATTAGCAGTGAACAAATGCAACTATTCTACTAATTCATCAGAATTTTCATCACCGCCTTCCTAACTGTTAGACATTTTACCATTCTTCACAGTTTACTATAGCTATTATCTCTCCTCTTGAAAAGTAAGATCAAGAGTTTCGTGAAGCTTCCTTTGCAACTGAATACCTTTCCTCGGCCGCTTTGTTTTCTATTATTTAGCACAATAGTGACAAGCAGAAATGAACGAGTTTTGCAAGATTTCTTTTCCGTAGTTCCGCTTCTACTATTCTGATCCAAATGCTTGTTCTTATCAAGTTATATCAATAATTCATTTGGGTTGAAGCTTCCCATCTTTCATTTTACTTAAATTTCCACCTAACTATCTACATTTATTCTTCAAGAAGTATGCTAAGCAAACAAAGAAGGCAAAAATTTTGGAAGTGTCATGTGACAAAAGTTCCAGCTTCACATTCAGCCCTTCAATGAAGCCTGCTACATCTGCAAAAATAAACTATCAAAAGATCCCATCTAACTTAAAAAAAAGTAAAAGACACTGAACTCGCCTCTTTCTTAAACGACAACCAGTGAGTTTTGCCTACTGATCCTTCGGCATGGCAAATGGCACGACTATTGTCTTTCCATGTTTATACCTCTCGCATCCGGAAAGTATTATTGCAATGACCGAAAGAGAAGTCTGATCTCCTAGCATATTTCCACGCAATTCCCTTCCTATCACTTCCAACATATCATTTCCTATCATAAAGTACACCTCATGCTTTGTTTTTTCCTCAACCCACATCACCCAACATGGTCCGATATAGAGAAAGGTGTATAAATTTTCTTTGATATTTCCAATGTCTTCCATAGAGACTAACTTAGAACACGGTCATGAAATAACTTCCACCCTTCATTTCGCAGTGTTCAAAGGATTCAGATCTTCACTCACACTCTTTCCTCTGTAAGTAAATGACAGCCTCTTTTAAAAACAAGTCGAATTCTATCAATGGCATGACGCTATTCAGAAATATTCAATTCGGTTAACCTGATTAGCTGGCTAAAGGAAAACTAATTATTTTTATCTCAAATATTTCCTACCGCTTCTAACCTTTTCTACAGGTACCTCTATGGAAATTGTTGTTCTTCTAAGATCCCTTTTTTTAATTTTTTAACTTTTTGTCGTTCACGTACTGCAATTTGTTTTTTATTTGTATTTTGTATTAGATTGTTTTAGTTTTAGATTGTAAAAACTAAATTCCACTGCAATTTGTTTTATGCAACCTATTCTGTGTGATTAATATACGTATAAAAATACATGAAATGCATAACTATAAGGACTTAGAGTTAAGTTTAACCAGTTCATTGAGTCATCCTTAAATTCTACTGCTCTTTTAAAAAATTCAAACCTTAGAAATATGTGGAAAGAGGCGACAATTTTTTATGGTGATCTCAACTATCAGCGGCTATCCTATATATTTACTATAGTCGTGATTAGGCAGAAAGTTAAGATAAAGTGTGTTAATATTAGATTTGAAAATATGAAAATCTTTCTTTTTGAGAAATAGAAACGACGGATTGTTTCAATACTAAAAGCATATTATTGAATACAGGGAAAAAAATTAAAAATTAAAAATATAAAAATAAGTAATTTCGAGTTGAACGGTGCTAGTTTTTAACAGATTTAGAAGATAATAGAAATATTACTGATGAGCACCAATGAACTATTTTGTTAAAGATAGGAGTGAATCTAACAGTGAAAAATTCAGTAATCAACCTAATTACTCCAGTAATGAGCCAAGGATTTTAGAGATTTTTAGGAGCACAGATAGAACACGGTCATTTTACCAGCGGAAGAGAATGGTATCTTAAATTTATAAACGGTTACTCACTGTTGTTCTCTACAGGATCTTCAGAGTTGGGTAAGCATCTACTGCGGTTGGCTAAATTTGTGATTTGTATATGATCAACAGATTAAACTTAAAAGAGAAAAAGTTTCTTGAAAAATATGACAGGTTCGTGACTAGAAATTTGATAACAAGTAATTTAAATCAGTGCCGAAGATCGGCTCTAGAGACGAGACTTTGTTACTTTCAATTAATGAAATTCAGTTTATTATTCATTATAAATACCATAGTCGAAAAAAACTTTTAGCATTTCTCTTCTTGCTGCACATATAGACAAGTTTTTAATTAATATCTTCACGTTAAAACTGACTTCTCATTTAGATTTATAAAGAAAATGATTGTTTAGGATATGGGAAGGAAGAGTATGAATATGTGAACTAATGTTAGAAGCGATCTGACAAGCGAAAAGACATGCCTCTTGCTAGGCAACTAGTGTGAAAGTTTTATACTTTCGAGAATGGTATCTTAAATTTATAAACGGTTACTCACTGTTGTTCTCTACAGGATCTTCAGAGTTGGGTAGAGTTATGTTTTTTTGTTTTTTTTAATGCACTTTTCTCGTGCTTGTTCGTCACACCACTCAGAACCTAGCACGCAACATTGAAACGATAATGAAAGAAGAAAGCAAGAAAAACGTTAAACATATAACTATGTCTTTTATAATAATCATTGAATTTTTACCAGCGGAAGTCGGCAGTCTCTTTCCTGCCCATTATACTCGGAACAAGTTCATTAGTTTGGCGGCGAGGTTCCCATATTTTTACTCCTTTCTGTTATATATCATCTTCCAGTGTTAATTATCCCGTATCTGTAGGAACATCGTACGCCTGGCTGCGAGTAATTCACTCGCGAAGTAGACAAACAACAGTTTCTTAATTTCGAAAGACGTTTGGTTTCGTATTTTAATTTAGCCCATAAAAAATGTGTGGCATCCTATAGAAGAGGCGTGACCCATCTAAGTAAACATTATGGGGAGGGGGATTTCTGACGCCGCGAGTGTGTGTGCGTGCACGACAGTGTAATGAACTTTGACAAAAACTTATTGATCTCTGTAAGTGAAAGCGAGAAAGGAATCATGGGTAATGAGATATCAGACAGTGCTACGTTATTTCATAATTACATCATTCTTTACCCGAAACGTTAGCCCAGAAAATGTGTAATGACTTTTGGGCAAGTCTCATGCCGTTTCCATCACACGGAAAGCGAGAGATGTTTCCTTTACCACGCCATGACGGCAAAACAAAGTTTTGACATGTTGCGAATACATTTTAAAATGTAGCTTACAAAGAACAGACGCACACAATATCAATATCTTCTGTCTCTTTTCATTATCATTATATTTTCATCAAATTTAGAATACCGTTATCCTCCGATATTATTTGTTCATCTTATCAGAATATGAATGGTCGTCAATCCTTTTTCACAAGATCAGTTAAGATTTTCAATATTTTTCACAAGCTTATATTGCAAATCATTTGAAAATTAATTACACTGTTAATTTCATATTCTTAGAAACGTACTGTTTTAATAAAAGTCCTGGGATTTTTAGATATAAACAAAACATAACTTTTCATAGTGATTTTCTTCCTTGACTACTTGTATAATAACTAAAACACTTTTTTGAATGTTAGTCAAGGGGGTTTTAATTTATTGTCCTACATGTTTCGCCGATTTTTGCTATCGGCATCTTCAGGGATTACAATTGGTAAGCTATATGAAGGTAACAGAACTAGGTTTTAACTGACAAAATTCATACAAAATTAGTATTGTGCGAGACAATGCGCGTGTCTCGGGAACATGATTTATTTGTTAAGAGACATAATGTAAATGGCGTGAAAGTTAATTTCTTGATGTTTAGTGATCTGATTAAAGCTTTCCAAATTTCCGGTAGGATTAGACCATGATTCTTAGTTAGGTTTCCTGTTGAACGGGCTACCGTAGCAGCCTCCTTGAAGGTTCTGGAATGGTAGTTCTCTTCTATATAGGGAATATGACTCTTATCCCTCTCAATGAGATGGTTGGTAGAGGCAAGAAAGGCCTGAAATATCTTGTCTGTTGTTTCTGACATATCCTATGTGTTCTTTCTGTCTCGTTTCGAAGCTTCTAGAGGTCTGACCAACTAACGCCACAGGAGCAAGGTATATTATATAAAAACAAACATTCCAGTTGTGGAAGTCATCAAAATCTTAGACAACATGTTCTCAAGAAACATCAAAACATTGTTCAATAATTGTATAACTTCGAACTATTTCATTTGGCAAAAACAGTCTACAAACAACTTACCGGATTAGCCATGGGTAGCCCCCTCTCTCCTTCTTGTGCTGACTTATTCATGGAAGACCTAGAGGATAAAATCTTATCCCAAATTACCCCAAAACCGAAAACTTGGTACAGATATGTTGATGACATATTTATCATTTGGAATCATACAAAAGAAGAACTAATGGATTATCTCAACCAAAGCAATAGTTTCCACCATACCATTAAATTCACATTAGAAATTGAAAAAGATGAAAAACTTCCATTTCCAGACATCTTAATAAAAAAACAATCCAATAACAGTATCAACCTGTCTGTGTATAGAAAACTTACGAATACTGGACGTTACCTCCATTTCAACTCGTCTCATCATATACTCGTCTCATCCCAGAAACTTAGCATTATCCATATGCTTAAGAAAAGAGCTATACATTACACAACATACCAATATGACTTAGAAAAAGAATTAACTACAATATCCAGAGAGCTATCCTAAAATGGTTATCCACAAAGACTCTGCAACAATATCCTCTTTTCGGATATACCACAAAGACAACGTGATAACTATTCCATTTGTCAGCAGTATTTCCAAAAAATTGGCTATCCTTCTAAAACCACACAATATTAGAGTAGCATTCAAGCCAGTCGGAAATTTTTAAGATCACCGAAAGACCCTCATCCATTCTACAAGTACTCTGGAGTATATAATATACCTTGCTCCTGTGGTGTTAGTTACGTTGGTCAGACCTCTAGAAGCTTCGAAACGAGACAGAAAGAACACATAGGATATGTCAGAAACAACAGACAAGATATTTCAGGCCTTTCTGGCCACTTTGCCTCTACCAACCATCTCACTGAGAGGGATAAGGGTCATATGCCCTATATAGAAGAGAACTACCATTCCAGAACCTTCAAGGAGGCTGCTACGGTAGCCCGTTCAACAGGAAACCTAAATAAGAATCGAGGTCTAATCCTACCGGAAATTTGGAAAGCTTTAATCAGATCACTAAACATCAAAGAAATTAACTTTAACGCCAATTACATTTTATCTCTTAACAAATAAATCATGTTCCCGAGACACGCGCATTGTCTCGCACAATACTAATTTTGTATGAATTAGAACTGTCAGTTAAAAGCTAGTCTGTTACCTTCATATAGCTTACCAATTGTATTTCCTGAAGATGCCGATAGCAAAAATCGACGAAGCATGTAGGACAATAAACCCAATTGACTAACATTCAAAAAAAGTGTTTTAGTTAAAACATAACTTTATTGACAAAATTATTAATGTGTTTTCCGCCTTTGGCAGGAATGACTGCTGCAATATATCGTGCAAGCTGCCTACTAATTTCGGTCAGACAGTGTTATTATGCTTCCCTTCTACTTTAAAGCATTCATACGCTCTACAATCGAACAGGACTGTATATTCTGTGCCGTCCTAATTCTGCTTTCAGGGTTATGTGTTGGCCAGTAAAATTCCCCAATGTGTTTTTTATTCAGGCCACTTGTTTACGAGTACAGTCATTGTTTTTGGATGTAAGGTGTTGTTTTGGAACGCGTAAGGGTAAATACCATAGACTTTTACAATGTGGGACATTCAGTTGTTCAGAAGATAGATTATGGTATGTGGTAAAGCAACGAAAGTCAAAGACAAGTATTAAATACGTATTAATTATAGAATAGATAACGATTATGTGTTGTCCGTTCCAAAACTCTCCTTCCTTTGAAAACACCTCATAATGGTTCCTCACAAAGGATATGAGGAACCACTAATGGCATTCTAACTATATCTTGTCAACAGAAGAGCAACTGTTATATTGTTTTATGAAACTTCGATAATATGACTGTCCAGAATGTCAATATATTTGTGCGATGATCCATGCCTTTGTTCAAAGTATTACACTGAAAACAGCCTCACTCCATCGCACTTTTATCACTAACTTTATCGTCAGATGGTAACATTTCGATAAAAAGCCCAGGTTATGTTTACTCCAGCTTATGCCATTCGACAATACATATATATATATTGTTAACAAATGAAACCATCATTATGGATTGTAGTGAACGATCGGAGTGAAAAACTGGAGATTCAGTGAGAAAGTATCAAAGTTTAATAATAATTAGAAAACTTGGGAGTAGCCGCCGCTATAAAAAACCGATTAAATGCCACAGAAGTTTCAGTTGCGAAAACATGTTTACCAAAACATTTCCTTTGCTTTATGTTGAAAACGTAAGATTGGCTAGAAAATCTGCGGTACAGCGAGAGTGACTGACTTCCGAAAAGTGAAAATGTTGGCCGTTGGTAACATCCTCCACTATTTTTGAGAGGAGTGAATATTCATAAGTGGAATAGGATGATAGTGAGATGGGAAAGATGTATATTGGCTGACTTTGATGTTGTTGGATAGATTCCAGACGAGTACAACAGCTTCGTAAGACAATCTGAAATTGGTGATAATTCTGCATCTCAAAATTTTATCAGAGTTTTACGCGCAATAGTCATCCGAGGTTTGAGATTTGCTGGTGTCCAAACAATCAAAAATACTTTTGATATCTTTCTAAAATAATTCGGAGAGGCATACAAAGGGCTTCTTGGTATAGTGATCTACATTGGTTGTTCATACAAGATATTCAAGAAAATATCGAGAGGAGGAAGTCAGTCTTAACTCAAGGTGATGCTGCAAAAATATACCGTTTTATGTGTTAGAGAGACAGAGATTTAAATCTGGATGATGAGAAGTTGTTCCTAAATATCTTTGTCGAGGGACAAAGATATTTAGGAACTTTAAGATCATATCACTGATCTTAAAGTAGGAAGACGCATGTTCTCTGCATTTTGTATATTTCAAAGATTCAATTTTTATTTCATTATTTCTTCAATACCTTCAATAGGCTAAAAAAAGGATATGCTAAGCGCGAGATTGTTATTTTGACTTAAGGTATTTAAGATTTGTCAAATTTTATCACACACGCTGGCACGTTTGTTGGAGAACCAACGTTTGGACTGTTGTAGATAGTTGTGGATATAATGAAATGAAGATCCCATTCTAGAATGATTATTTCATATATTTGTTTGGAGAAAGTTTGTATCAGGGAAGCGAGACTAGTAATCATATCACTAAACACAGATGCAATACACTATTCCCTATATATTGCTCTAACTGATCAACAGTTTGATTTTCAGGTATAATTGTACACCTTACAATTCAAACTAAATGCTATCGATTTCGTTTTTATAATATCATATAATTAAAATATAATTGAAATTAAAATATCTTCGTAATGCATTTTCATCACTACATTGTCCGCGCGGTTAGGCCTAGTGGCTTTGCGCTTTGCAACCATATGCCTGGGGAAGGAGTGTCCTGGATTCGATTCCCGTCGCCGACGTGAGGAGCGTAAGGATCTTCCCCAGTCATAGCCAAGTTAGCTGGTCTTGGGCGTGGACAGCAGGGTCCCCCCCCCACAGTTTATCTGGGGTTTTTCATTACGCAAGCAGGCAAACCGGCCCCGTGAACACACACGGATCTACAGACATAAATACTTAATCCCCCATGAGGGGCTCAAATCGCCACAATAGGGACGGGGGATAAAAGTGCGGAAACTCCATATGAATAAATAAATAAATCACTACATTAAATCACTTGGTCATCTGCAAACGCAAGAAGATGCAATGTTGTGAAAACCACATTTTGAGTAAAAACAAATCAAACTATGGCTAGTTTTGACATCTGGTCAAAACGCCTTAATGCACATGTCACTCTTTCTAATCAGTGAATAACTTAAAGTGTACACTATCTACCAATTAGTCCGAACATTTTAGCAATTTACAATTGATACCAGCAAGCGAATCCTAATATCAAGTATATCCACCTTTGGTACTGATCACCTCCTCCAACTCTTGAGGGAAGCTTTCGACCAATGTGCGAAGGCATCAGGTGGTAATTGTCTCATTTCCTCCATCACAACAGCACTGAGTTCAGCGACCGATCGAAGACGTGCTGCTCTGGACCTCAATCGCCGCTCCAATTACGTCCTTAACCCCCATCGAACAATTACGTGTTCGATGGGGGTTAAGGTCAGGACTCTGCGCAGGCCAGGACAATCGTTTAACACCCATCTCTTCATACCATTCCATAACAGCTGCAGCTTTGTGGCATGGGGCATTGTCGTCTTTAGAGTAACACGGGTCCGTTCCATAAAAACTCCACAGTGTAGGCAACACGTTATTATCCAGAATATCAAGGCACTGAGCTGCCGTCATGGAATCACGGACAACGATCATTGGTCAAATTCCAAACCAGCTGAATGCACCCCACAAAATTACTCCTCCATCACCAAACTTTACTGTGGATAGAACATACTTTGGTAACAAGCATTCATCAGGCTGCCTCCACACTCACACCTTATCATTAGACTGAAACAGGTGAACCTTGATTCATTGAGTTGATATAAGAATATTCTTAAGAATACTCTTAAGAATAAGAGTGCCTTTTCCACTGGTTCCGTTCACACACTCTTTGTACTAGGCTACACAAGTCGCCTTGTTCGTTGTCGTGATGTTCGATTTTTTGTGTGATGCTGCCCTTAGTGGAAACCCAGTAAATGGAGTTCTTTTCTTACAGTATTAATGATCACCATGGTGTTATTACTGGCGCTCTGGAACATATCACGGATGGTGTGTGCCGATTACACCCTCCTGTCTCTGTCAGTAATTTTCGGCAGCCGCCCTGGTTGTTTTCTTGCACTACTGATGCCAGAATGTCTCCGTTTGTTGATCACATCGCCAACAGTTGCTTTTCTGGATGCTCCAGTTGAGCGGTCATGGGATGTATGAACATGCCACCAATGGACAGCCCACAATGGCACCTTTCTCGGAGTCACTGAGTTCACGTCGTCAAATACTTCCTATTATCTGTACGCCGGTTTTTATGTTATTAACTAACCCGCAATATTCTATAACTTCAAAGAACAGGGGTGTCCGGACAATTATTTGTAGATAGTATACTTTCGGAGTGAGTGAGATTTGGTATTATACGTAGTTTTTCAGAAGTGAAATAAAGAACAAAATACGAAGTGCTCTTTGTTTATTTTATACATGTATTTACGTCAAAAGTATAATAATAACAAATTCATAAATAAATAAAAATAAGTAGTCACACATTTCCAAAAGTACACTCTTAATTTTTTCCGATAGATGATTTTTCGCAAATCGTTTAAGAATTTTAAGACGATTTACAAACAAATTCTTAGAAATATTTTCGATATTATTGGCCTCCAATTATCAAATCAGTATACATTTCGTATTTAAAATCTTTGGGACATATATATCTTTGAAATGCTGTTGATTTATCCAGTGCGTGTGCTTTTGAAACAAAGAATTAATTTCGTGAATTGGATTTGCAGCCGACCTTACACGTTTTATTGATATAAGAATAAGAAATGTTAGTGTATAACTGCGTAACTAAAGTCAAAAGACAAGCATATCCTTTATACAGTATTATTCGTGGGTGTTAATACCTTTTTAGAGGAGCTGTGTTTCTTTTGAGGAAAAAAAGAAATACTATCGCGTTTATGAGAATACAGAAGAAGACGAGAAAAGAGGTACATGAATATAATCCTCAGGTATTTTCAGCGAGTGTTCGATACTTAAATTAGTTATGCAGTTTAAAAAAAAATTCGTTGTGTATTTGCTTCTAAATAGTTTAAAACATCGTTCCGTTTTAACAATGAATAATTAGGGTTATTGATAGATTGATTTAGATTTTCGTTAACATTTCATATTAACGTTTCATTTTTTATCATTTCATATTTCATTTCGTATTAACATTTCATATCCAGCGTATTTTCATTAATTTCAGAAAGTCAAGAAGAATGCGCTGTATGATAAACTGTTTTAGCAAAATGTACACAATTACTTCTTTCTATGCTTTATTTTCATACGGTACTCATTATACTACAATGTCTAATAGGATATTCTTCCGGATACTCAAAATTTCATCTGAACAACAGAGAAAGTATACATGCAATTAACAGACATAATACACTGAACTCATCGACTTAGCTAATTAGTTTGATTAAAGCCACGCCGAAACTTGAAGGGAGAAAACGAAATATGTATTGCATCTTTCAATTATTTTAATGAAGTTTTCTCCAAAAAGCTACGTGTAAAGGGATTTTCAGACTTAGTAGAATGAAGTAATTTTTGTTATTTTATTATATTTTAAACAGTATAAACGAGGAAACTTCCTTACAGACAAAAAGAGAACTTCGCAAAAAGAAGAAAATTAAGATTTATGCATAGCTAATCTGCAGGCAACATACTTCGAATCTATTCGAGTGAAACAGACAAAGTACACGGTCATTATCACCGATACATGCACATGGTTATCCTCTCTCTCCCTCTCGTTGGCTGGATGGATGCATGCGCTCATACACGCATGCAAACGCTAGCTGTTGGGTTTCATTCCCTGCTTACTCAATACCCGATTTGTGATGATCAAGTAATATTCCAATGTAATAAACAACAGTTAAGAAAAAGTTCTTCGGGAAATTCTTTTTCCCATGTTTTAAATAGGTTGCAAAGAATTCTTCCTGACGTCAAATTCTTTAGCAATTTACCCTCTCTCAGCGTCAGCACGCGAGCATCGGTGAAACGTTTTATGGCCGATCACTACTTTCTAGATGCTGACGAGCGCCGTCGGGCAGTTTAGACTTGCACTTGACTCGTTTTCACCAATAGACCGGCGAGCAGAATGCACGTTACCTCACTGCGTATAAGCATAGGTGTCTCAAGACGCTATTTCTACGACGGTATCATCCTAGAGGGAATGAGGAGAAATAGGCTGATCTCTCTCAGAAAATGTATTTTCGGGGAGATCATAGACAGGAATGGCCTCCGTACCCCATTTCGACGATTCCGAGTATTAGGAACGATGTACAAAATCCCTAAGATGTGTCGCCTTGTCATTTGCTTCTGACGTCAACACTCCGCAAGGAACGCTAGAGACGCTCAAGAGTCGATCGCTTCCGTCAGTGGTTCGTGCGTAGCAACATAAAACAACACCCTCCAAACTACAAGAATGACACATTAGAGCAAAAATGATTTAGGATCTTGGAAGATGTTATTTGGATTTTTACCATATTTGCGTTATATATTAGCATCCTCTTGTCTTCTTATTCCTACCCTTAACTGCGACTACTTTCAGAAGAAGCGGAAAACGATCAGGTGACGGAAATGAAGAAATTAGAATGCAGCACCACTGCCTCACTCCTTTTCGTTGTTGCGGTTTTTACGAATAAAACGGGAGCTCCTTCTATCACTCGTTTTTCCGATTAGCTGAACAAGAATTAACGAATGCAAAATTTATTCTACTTAAGGGGAAAAAAATACAAAAAAAAGAATTCATTAAAATTATTTAGTGAGAACTCTTTTAATACTTTTTACGCAGTTTTTCTCCGTTACTTATTGATATATGGATATAACGTATTTCTTGGTTTTTTTTTCTCAAGTTCAAACTACAAGCGCATTTTGACTTTATAGTAATTATATCTTATAATGAATTGTAATAAAATGGAATTTTATTATAGTTCATTATGCGCATTTATTATTGTTGTCTTTATTAATTTATTTGGTCAGAAAACGATTCTAACTTTAATATTCTATTAGGAGACATAAGTTCTTTGTGTGTGTGTGTGTGACTTCGATTTAAAGAGATTTTTCCATTAAAATACAGCTCGTTTTTGTGGTTTTTGCTAAGTTTGGGTTGGCTAGACAATTGTCAAAGCTTTATGAAAATGTAAGTATTTATTAATTTTAAAAAAGAAGTTACTTGTCTATTCGTCATAGACAGAAAATCGAAAAGCTGCAGATTACTATATATATATATATATATATATTAAAAACAGCTACTTCGCTTCTAGAAATTGCATAAAAGGAACCGATTTGCAAAAACGAATTCAAAATTAACGGAATTAACTGACACATTTGAGCAGATTTACATGCAAAGACCGAGCAAAAATAAGTACTTTCAGCGAACATACTCAGGCACTAATATGATATTGACCGAGTTTCCTCCTCGAGTATTGCTCAGACGCTTCTAAGCATATGCTACGAACAAACATTGGAATGCGTACAACTCGCTGTCCTGACCGCTGCCGCCACCTAGTAACAATTCACATGACTAAAATATCCCAATATGAAACGCCGATGTAAAAATAACTTTACAAATGCAAACTTTCCTTTGTCAGCCTGCTGTTTTAATGAAATCCAATGGCTTCCGCTTTCATGCACATCCTGTTAACGGTAACACAAGAAAACCGTTTGTCAATAATCCTATTATTTAAAGTGCTAAGCCATTTGTGTCGCAATGCTCGAAAGTAATTCTTTCAAGAATTTTCAGAATGGATTCTTTCCCTGCTACGTCACGCTAAAAGAATAGTAACAAGAAGAAAAACATAGTGCAGATAAGATTGTTGAAAGGGGAGGGCAAGTACATTTCCAAATTAAAACACAATGAAGTGATTTAAATCAGGGCCATCCGTCTTGCGTGCTGGTTGAAAATGTCACTCGGTATCGGCCCGCAAACTTAGGAATGATGGGAGATAAATGTCTCTACTATTCCAAAAAACAAATCGTCTCCAGTTGGGCATGTAAGGTTGTTTTGCCGATCGCCAACGTTATGTCGCATCTACATTTCTCTCCGTTTCAATTTCTTGTCGTCGATCAAGTGCTAGCTTGACTGATGAGCTTTCTCGTATTGAATTACCTTAGAGTGGTCTGCGATAACGTCGGGCTCTTCTAGAACGCTAGCAAAACAGGTAAGCGAAATTTCGCTGCAACATCATACGGGTAGCTAAAGTGAGGATGGCATCGAGGACTTTAACATTTGTTACTGTGCAGAATATGAACGTGCGAGTCACCGCCACTTGTTATACTGCCTTGCAAATTTTTTCCCTTTGCGTTACTTATACAGCCGTCTGCTCGGAACAAATGCTAGAAACAAGAGACGACAATCATGCGAATATCTAGTTTCATCCAAATCCCATCGTCGGTAAATCTGCTTGTGATCTTCATCGTAGTAGGCGACCGAAGGGAAAGAGAGTGATCGATCCGAAATCAATCTGTCTCACGTCTTTACTCTGTTCGCTGCTGGAGTGACTATGCGACCGACATCGTCAAGAATTCGGCAATTCATTCCCGAACGCTTATTGCAAACTGTACGTTAGTCTATGACGAAGGGCAACCGATAGTGTTTAATTCCAATAGTTTTAAACACTAGCTATTGTTATCCTTTTCCTGCCTCCCCTCCTGCTTCAAAATCTTTTTTTTTCTTCTTTTCACAATGTATTGATTCACGATCCTTCTGGAATCGGATGTTTCGTACAGAAGTTATCAATCGATAGCCAAATAGTGGTTCGACTAGCAAGAGAAGTGGTAAACTCTCAGTCTCGCGTTCGATATATGTCCGTAAGTATGAAATGACAAACATGTCTTCAGCACACCTGTCACCACCAATTCACAGAGTCTCTTCTTACGATGCGGTAACAAAGGAGATCAATCCTACAAGGAGAAGTCATGACACATGCTAGAAGCAAACTCACAGGATCACCATAAAGAGGAAGAGAAAAGATAAAAGTGTGTTTTATGGTTCATTTTTTGAATGCGAAACCATTTGAAAGAAAAGAAACAGGAATAATTTTTGCGGGTTTCTAAGCAAAAAAAAAAGAGAAAAACTTGGAGGCATAATGCACCTTGCAGTGCAGCTGGAATGTTTTTACGAGACTTTTTTTTTTTCATAACACGTTGTTCTTATAAAGTATGTATAATTTATTATCTAGAGATTCGTCTGCCATATCAGAAAGAGCAGCTGACTACTTATAAAGTTTAAGACCAAAAAAAAAAAAAAACACCGAGAACTTCTTATAGTTGTTCGAGAGTTTTCATAAGTACGAAAAGTTTACTTAATTATCGTACTATACTTTGGGGAGCTGAAACAGTACAAAAAGGGTCTAATAGAGAAAAAGCGTTACAGCTCAAGATACCATATTTTTATTTTTCTTAAATTGAACAACCTCTTTCCTCACGTATCTAGAGTGCTTATGATAGCGATGCTTGAAATTCTTGAAGTTTTGTTATTCATCAGTCTGAAGACTTTTATACAAGTAAACGAAATATCTTCATCTTACTGGTATTTCCATATCTTCAGAATATATGGACATATATTATTTAAAAACCATAACCTCCCCATCATATTTGGCTTGCATTTTATTGTTGTTTTACATTCTTCCATTTACAAGTTCGCTGCAACAACTATAATGCCGCTCAAATTCAGTTCATCTTTTCTAGTAAGAAGCAAATGTAGTTTTCTTTCTTTAATTAAATAGGAGAATTATAATAGTGGAAACAGATGTAGTTTTCTGAATTACGGAACATTCCATTCCTATTTTTTTTCCTTGACTAACAGAAGCGACTAACATGTAGGTACGCCCTACATGTTAGTCGCTGGAGTACTAGAGTACATGGTGTCAGTCTAGCATTAATGAATTCTTCTGCAACCCCCCCCCCCTTCCATTTTGAAGAAGAAAGATACTATTAGTACTTTGAAAGAGGATACATATGTGTCATTCTGTTTTTCTTATTACATTAACTGCAAAGCTGATTTCATCTAGTCAGGTGATGCTATTACGTAATCGTAGCGTCTGATAAGTCTGCTAATGTTGTACTAAGCAAATAAATTTACAACTCTGCACGAAAAAAAGAAAAAAAAAGAAAGGGACTTTCACGATTTCGTAACTTTTTCTTATTTCATCCATAGTTTTCAAATCTATATATGTTTCATGAATTTTTAAATTGTTGAAATATCGACTGTTTAAATTAAAAAAAAAAAAAAAGATTTAGCACTTTCTTGAAAGCAAAGAAGTAAAGTAGAGTAGAGTAGAGTAGTAAAATGTATTATTATCTTCGTTGTTTTTTTTAAGTTATAACAATGATTTTGTTTTTCTGTATTATCTTTTTTTTGATATATTTTATATATATTTTTGATCTATATTATCAATATTGAGTATATTTAGAAAAGTGAGCAAGTAATACTGCTACTGTATTATTTAACTGGGTCAGAAATGAACTAAGCCAAGTGCAATAATTATTTAATAGAGATGCTGGACTTCATTGCAGTTCCGCCATTTGTCCCGTATTGGAATAGATCGACGGATCCCTTTGGAAACAACTCGTTTCGCTTGTACCACATACTCAAACGAAGTAAGATTCAAGAGAAGTATGACACAATCAATCATCATCATGCCCATAGCAACTATCAGCATCTTGGGAAGTGCATAATATGCTTTTAGAAGTAACTGTTACTAGATGGATAAAAATTAGGGCTGCAGTAATATATCTATGATTCAATAGTGTTCGAGGAGGCAGTGCCATTCAAACATCACCATTGGAATCAGGGAAATTAATGTGTGCATCATCCCTACACCGTAGCATTACAACACAGTCTGACTACTGATTCATGCTGCCATCACCATCCTGATCAGTCCAAGCTGACAGCATTGGCTAATATTAGCATGGCTTAATGAGAATTACGGAATTTCTATAACCACCAATATTCCTATTGGCACATGTTAAATTTCTATATTGATACTAAACTCAATGGCCTATCACATCCAAGAAACTTAGTATCATATAAACCTAATTAATGCTATGACAGGGAGGATTAAGTTTAACTCGTGCATTTTCACGTCTGTCAGATCTTACGTGTGTTCCTTATCTAGTTTGCCTGTTTTGCGAGTTAAAATAAGTTTCTAAAAGAAAAATTCTTACTGCCTCTCTATGGGACGGAATAAACTCACCTTCCGATGATAAGACATTTTAAATGTCACTTTTAAAGCTTCTTCGTGTCTATACTAGATTCAAACCAAGATCTTTGCAACCAGAGGATTTCGTCCTTACCAAGAGAACTAAGGAGGTTTAGCTTTTGATTATTTTTTTTTAAATTAATTTTTCATTTAGTACTAACCCTTGAGGGATTTAGCTTTTGAAAATAAAAATATTTTTCCGAAATATAATAAGTATTACTACGGATTGTAATTTCTCTGGACTGCTGTCTAGTTTTAGTATTATAGTTATTTAAGCTAAGTAATCGCTAGAGTATTAATATTCACCAATGTTGAAAAGACTGCCACTTTAAATTCCCTAATTAAATAGACAAAGTGAAAAAGTACTTTTTTGCATGATTATTAAAGTAAAGCAGTATTATTAATAATAGTAATAATAATAATAATAATAATAATAATAATAATAATAATAAGAGAATGAAAAATACAACAAAAACACTGCCATACATTTGATCTAATTGATAGTATTGTAAAAATAAAAAATAAAAAAATGCTCACATTATATTTCTTCAAGATGCCACTTAAACAAGAAAATATAACGGCTCTCTCACTTGATCACGAGATTTTACGAGCAGTTGAGCTTTGCTATCGTTATCTTGGAAATCAATGGTTACAGCGGTTTTTTGACAGGACATATCTTCTTTGCCTAGTATGTGTCGAATTTCAATTGCCGTTTCCTTGTTTTCATTAAAATCTTCCCCCATTTTTTTCACCATGATGATTTTGGATTGGATTCGTACAGTCGCAGAAGTTTCTTAAAGACCACCCGAACTGGGGGAACCATAAAAGCGATGGGCAATCGGAATGTAACATTTTTTATTGTAAATTGTACCATGAAAGATCGAAAAGCTGTCATAGATTATATATCCCCGTTAGGCTAAAGTTAGATAATCCAGAAAAACATGTTATTTTTTTCCAAAATATTTCAGGCGTCCAATATACAATGATGATGGCTCATACCACACGAGTAACATCCCTTACTTCTAAAGACATTGACAAACCCATCACATTGTAGGATTCGAATCACAGTATGATGGGTTTGAGAGCGGTGACAATATAAATTCGCAACCAACCAAAGAACATAAATGTATACACAATGCTAAATGGATATTAATTTAAATGCTCTTAGGATTCTATATGTGCTTAAATTTCAGGTTTTTCTAATCAAATTGCATGGTGTCATTCTTTCAACGGATATGCCCTTTTCTATTCTTAGGGAAAAACTCGCCACATTCTAGTGACTAATTCAACAAGACCTATCGGCCGTATAAAATAGAAAACACTAACAGTTTTTTTTTTGAGATATGTGAAGAACATCAGAACTAAAAGAAATACATTTGGACCTGTGTTTAATTTCTCTCATTCAACCAGAACTCTGTTCTATTATTCACACTTTTTAATAGGTAGACACTACGTTATTTGGGCATTAGAAATTTGAAACATTAATTTGCAGTTCACACATGAGTAGTATACCGGCCACTAGTGACAAGATCAAGTTCAAGATAAGATACGGAATCGTGACGTCATTAGGGAATAAGATCATTGACGTCATTGTGTGTGATTTTGTGCTTAACATCATGAGTGTGGAATGTTTGGAATTTCCCTGGGGGAGAATGTGTCATCGACGTCACGTCGTGTGTTTTAGTTCGTGTATGGAATTGTGGCTGATGGTTCGAGATAAGACAGAGTATTGAATCCTTGGAATTTTGCAGGGTGACACACATCCGTCATTGACGTCACGTTGTGTCTGTTTTTGTTCGCTTATGGGATTGTGAGTGATGGTTAGAAATAAGATCGAGTATGGAATCCTTGGAATTTCGCTGGGGGGGGCTCATCTACCATTGACGTTACGTTTAGAGTCACGAGTGGGCATCAGCATTTAGACATTTTCTATATAATTAATTACTGGGTATCAAAAGTGTCCCCACACTACCTTCAAGCACACACACACACATACACTCACACACTTGTTTTTTCCATATAATATAACTCATCCGAATATTTTGATTCGTCTAAATTTTTAAGATCTTAAACTTCATTACTTTTCCAATTAAATATTATCTTTAATTACAAAGTCTAAGCAAAATAACTGAGCAAAAAAATAAATAAATTGTGTGTGAATTCGCTGTGATTTCAAACATGTATGTGGTCTTACTTAAATTTGAATAACACAACAACGACACCAAGTTGTTGATTTAAGTTTACACATTTTATTTGACTAAAATATTATTAACAATATTGTATTTTCTGAATCTAACATACAAAAATTAAATAAAGTGAAAAATACACTCTATTTTTTGTTCCTTAATCTTCTTATTTTTAACGCGTTTTTGTTGTGGGTATGTGTGACTTCCTGTTTTTGAAATTCTGGGTGATGGTTACAGTATGGAATTCTGACAAGTGAAATGTGCTTCTTTTTTTTTTACTTTACGGGATGCACAACACAGTACAGTACAGTACAACACACACACACACACACACACACACACACACACACACACACACACACACACACACACACACACACCTTTCTTTAATTTCTTGTTCACAATTTCTAAAATAATTAACTACTGGAATCTTAGATGAAAAGCCAAACGGCTATTTTTTTTATCCCCTATTATTTTTATCCCCTTTACTTACTGGAATCTTAGTTAGAAATTCTAAGCAGAATAAATATTCTTTAATATGAATAACACATCAACGATACCTTAATTGTTCATTTAAGTTTACAAATACACATTTATTTGACTGAAAAAATTTTACAAGTATATACACAATGAAAATTAGAACATATAATTACCTAGAAATATTTTACAAGATTTGTCTTTATTGCTATTTTCCTGAAGAAAGAAAAATTCCAAAGGGTTTTGGGTTCGCTCATTTTTTTTTTTTTTTTTACTTTATGTGATACACAAAACAGCACGACACACACATACACAAGGCCTGAAAGAACGAATTGCTGTAGATAACCTGAAAATGCATTTGACTCTTGTTCCTTAGCACAAAATCTTTGCTTATGTTCCCAATAACAATTATAAGAATTGCACGATATGTTTTCACGTTTTGGGCAACAAATATCATTTAAATCAAGAACAGGTCTTGTTCATGATACAGAGAATGAATATTAGCTCTCTAAAGAGCTAATATTCATTTGAAATAATAAAGAAAAACCTATTTATTTTTGCTGGCAAAAGACGTTTCTAATAAGAAATCACTAACGGTGAGTTCCAAAACCTTGTTTGTCTGATTTCCTTTACTTAAACTTACTAATGCTCAAGAAAAAACTAAAATAAAATTTCAGTTACAGAAGTAGGTTTGAAGCACAAGGAATCAAAGGTAAAATTAATAGTCAAAGAAGGACAGCCAGTTCATCATAGTTTTGTAAGAAAAAGCAGTTTGTGTATAGTAACTAAGGAAACATAAAAACTAGATTTTGAAAAACATATTTTGAATTTTTAAAAGTAAAATAGCGAAAAATAACCAATCAGATTGAAAAAAAAAAAAAAAAAATATATATATATATAGAACCATATCAAAAGTCCGCATCGAGAGATACGAATTTTCGGGTCGCCGGAGGGAGGATAAGAGTCATGATTAGACAAGTTGAGTTTTACGCTCACCTAAACATATCACTATAGTCTAAAGTTTTAAATGTTTGGAACTTTTAAGGAACCTAGCAATTATGGGTTTTTTAATGAATAGAATACAAAATAAATTAAATGGTGACAATTTTGTTACTATATTAGATCTGTCCATCAGATTAGAATAGAAAAAGCAAAAGAAATATTAATTATTTTCGAAAATGTGAACATGAAAGAAAAAAAAATGTCATTACCACAATAGATGCCACCATATAAAGATCAAAAGGGAAGAGAAAAATCAAAAACATTAACGAGGTTAATAGGCAGACCTGTTCTTGATTTAAATGATATTGGTTGCCCAAAACATGAAAAAATACCATGCAATTCTTATAATTGTTATTGGAAACAAAAGCAATATTTCTTTCTTCATGAAAATAGCAAGAACGACAAATCTTGTGAAATGTTTCTAGGTAATTATATGTTCTAATTTTCATTGTGAACATACTTGTAAATAATATTTCAGTCAAATAAATGTGCACTTGCAAACAATTAAGGTATTGTTGATGTGTTCTCCATATTTAAGAATATTTATTTTGCTTGGAATTTCTAACTGAGATTTCAGTAGTTAATTAGTGTTTTTAAAATGTCTAACTACAACCTATTGACAAGAGAAACGTGAAAGAAAAAAAAAGCAGTAAAACTGAGATTCCAGTAGTTAATTATTTTGGAAAATGTGAACAAGAAAGAAAGAAAAAAAAACGTGTGTATATGTGTGTGTGTGTTGTACTGTACTGTTTTGTGTATCGCGTAAAGCAAAAAAAAACTCATTTCACTTGTCAGAATTCCATACTCTAACCATCACCCAGAATTCCAAAAACAGGAAGTCACACATACCCACAACAAAAGCACATTTCCACTTCATCTCTATGATGTCACTTTGGACAGAAACCTATAAGGAATAATAATTGAGTGCATTTTCCGTTTCCACGATCGCAAGTGAATATTTACTGCAATTCGTTCTATCACCCTGCAAATCATCGTGTGTGTGTGTGCGCGCGTGCGTGTGCGTGTGTGTTGTGAATATATGGTTATAATTTAACTATTTTGTAATATCTATTTGCATTCAAGATGAGCCATTCTGGAGAGA
The DNA here is from genome assembly GCF_054136105.1 of Typopeltis vanoorti. Taxonomy (NCBI): domain Eukaryota; kingdom Metazoa; phylum Arthropoda; class Arachnida; order Uropygi; family Thelyphonidae; genus Typopeltis; species Typopeltis vanoorti. The sequence goes on along the minus strand of NC_143553.1, from coordinate 24,460,394 downwards.
AAGTAAGTTAATGTTTCTTTTGTGTAGTTTAAACATAACAATGGTCATTTGAAAATATTAATATCAGTTGAGATTTTTACTTTATCATATACACCCAAAACAGACAATATTTATTGAGTGCAGTTACTTTATATGATATTTATAATTTCAAATGACCACTGCTTGTATGATTTTGGTAAGCACAATTGGTGAGGGGAAACCAATGATAGCCTGTAAATAATTGTTACGAATATATCTAAATGTATCTCTTGACTCTTAACTAAAAATTCCAATAGCCAAAAACTTTGTAATAAGGATGAGATTTAATTAGAAAAAAGTAATGGACTTTAAGATCTTAAAATTTTAGACAAATCAAAATATTCGGATAAGTTATGCAATATGGGAAAGAAACATAACCAAACATTTTGTGCATATATCAATGCTCAAAAATATATGTATTGGTTTTAAAAAAAATAAAAATATAAGCCTTAATTTTACTACAGTAACAAATTCTTACGATCACAAATGAATAAACGTTCGCAGATGAGGGTCACATTGTAGAAAGTCACGTGAAAGTCACTTCGGCAATCATTGGAAAGCATCCACAACAGTAGGAAATCATCCACTTTGAACAACAGCACAAATTTAACAATAAGAAGATTTAGGAACAAAAATAGAGTATATTTTTCACTTTATTTAATTTCTGTAGGTTAGATTCAGAAAATGCAATATTGTTAATAATATTTCAGTCAAATAAAATGTGTCAACTTAAATCAACAACTTGGTGATGTGTTATGTAAATTTAATTAAGACCACATATATTTTTGAAATCACAGCGAATTCACACACAATTTATAATTATTTTTTTGCTCGGTTATTCTTCTTATACTTTTTAATTAAAGATAACATTTAATTGGAAAAGTAATGAAGTTTAAGATCTTAAATATTTAGACAAATTAAAATATTCGGATGAGTTATGTATATGGATAAAAAAGCGTGAGTGTGTGTACTTGAGGGTAGTGTAGGGACAACTTTGATACCTAGTAATTAATTATTTAGAAAATGTCTAAATGCTGATGCCCACTCTTGATTCTAAACCTGACGTCAATGACAGATGGGGATCCCAGCGAAATTCCAAGGATTCCATACTCAATCTTATCTCTAAGTCATCGCCCACAATTCCATACGCGAACAAAATCACACTACGTGACGTCTATGACAGATTTGGCCCCATAGAAATTCCAAACATTCTATACTCTATCTTATCTCTAACCATCACACACAATCCCATACACGAACAAAAACGCACAACGTGACGTCAATGACAGATGTGTGTCACCCTGCAAAATTCCAAGGAATCAATACTCTATCTTATCTCTAACCATCTCCCACAATTCCAAGGGCGAACAAAAACACAAGATATGACGTCACTGACACATGTTCCTCCCCAGGGAAATTCCGAACATTCCACACTCATGATGCCACATACAGAATCACACACAATGACGTCAGTGATCTTATCACACAATGACGTCACGATTCCTTATCTTATCTTGATCTTGTCACTAGTGGCTTGTATGTTACTTACATGAAGTTACAGAAACATTTTACACGAAGTTGACCTGGTATTGTACTTGGTATAAGTAAATAAATATATACCACGTACAATATCAAGTCAACTTCATGAGTGTTCATGTAACTTCATGTATGCTCCGTAAATTTTCTTTGAATATTCAAACCACTTGCTTTCAAATCCATGGAACATGGATTTGAAAAAATATAGCTTCCATGAATGTCTTCTCCTCCTTCTGCCATCCCTATAAAATAAAACTTCTATCCACTGGTATTCTGTATGATCTTTTAAAAATTTGTCTCAGTCTTTCTCTGTTTGCTAGTACCTACAATCCACAAATTCTCAATCTATTTTCCTATTTTTCATTGCACAATAATTATACCATCTTTAACACTCTCCACTGTATCAGAATCACCACAGAAACCAAGAGACCAAACCTGCACACAATAGTCCAATGATATCATGACCTTGTAAAGAGGCAAATATGACTTCCTTATCCTTTGATGTTATGGTTCGTTTCAGGATTGCAATTATCCTCTGAGTTGTATTCGCAAACTTTGATATATGGTCCTTCAATTTATTATCTACTAAAACTCCAAGATCCCCTAGCCTAATTTTTTTTTCTTGCATAATCCCACCAGTATAATACATATATTGGATATCTCATTACAACAAATTGCATGACTTTACATTTAACTAAGTCATTTTTAATTGAATTGATAGCCATTTTATAACCACACTTCGTCCATTGAATAACAGTGGATCAGCAGTGGTGTACCCTGTGATACACCAACGGTGGTTTTAAATATTGCAGACGCATAGCCACCATATACAACTTTTTTTATATCTCTCAGTCAGTTACCCTCTAATCGACGATAATATTTTATAAATCTATTTCCATATTCTCCAATTTATGCAACAGTCTCTCATGATGTATCCTGTTCAAAGCCTTAACAAAGTCTAAAAGTATCACAGTATGCTCATTCCTCATGTCTAACTCAAGTGTAGCATTATTATAAAATGTGAACAAGTTGTTCAAACATGACCTGTCTTATTAAACCCAGACTGTCCATTGAAAAATATTGATTCTTTGTAAAACTATTTTCTGTATATAGACATTATATAACTTTTTACCACCACTCCATAGATATTGTCTATGGAGTGGTGGTAAACAAGTTGATAGTTGGACACACTGCACCACCCTTATGCGATGATATTATCATTGTATTATGATACATTCCTTCAGGTTCTGTGGAATGTTCACTGTTCTGGGTCTCAAATTATATAGCTTGGTCAACTGAACCCTCTTTTAGCATCCGTGCTGATATCCCACCAACTCGTATTTCCGAATTTTTACTGAGTTTGTATAACAGCTGCAGTACCTCCTCCTCATATACCCGAGTTCCTTCATCCAGTGAAAAGATAGCAGCGATCTCAATGTTATATATACCAGATTGGCAGCTTTTAACTAAACGGGCACTCATTAAATGACATAATTGCTATACACACAACACACACAGCATTCCTTCTACATCCTGTTTTTTTTTTTTTAAGAATCACTTGCTTAATCAGATTAAACATATATAGACATTTTATTAATTCATTTGATTAAGAGCTTCCACGACCTTACAATAGACACATTTATAAACATTCTATAAATGATTTATAAATGTTTATAAATCATCATTTCGCATAAGAATGGCTTAAATATTGAAATTCACTACGATATTGTGGTCCCAAAAGTGTTATAAACTATACATTTGAACATTTCTTTCTTACTGTAAGTCACTCAACAGGAGGCAGCATCGTAAACTTGTTTGCACTCACCGCTGTGCAGCGTTAGTGCACCGATGAGCGTGTTTCTCTCAACACCAAAATACGCTAGGTATGTTTATTGAAATCTAGCTCGCTTTTTTTTATTGTGTGTGTGTGTGTGTGTGTGTGTGTGTGTGTGTGTGTGTGTGTGTGTGTGTGTGTGTGTTTGCGTGCGCGTCACATAACTTTTACGTAGCTGATTCTTCTTGGAATATCGTGATGCAATTTCCGTACTATACATGATTGAAATCAAAGGGGCATACGATTCTACAACTTAAAAAAAAAAGAAATTATGTCAAACAAAGGGAGTAAATAAAAGCAGTCGGAAGAAATCAATAATAATTTAATTTTAAATATATAAAACCCTCTCGATATTGAGCTAATTAATAGTACCATACTTTGGTTGAAAAAAAGTCCTAGAAAAATAAAAGAAAAGAAAAAGAAAGATAACCTCTTAAGAGATATAAAACCTTTTACCCGTATGAAATTTTTGCCTCTAACTGAAATTTTCTTTAAAGTTTAGCATGAGAACAGAGCACTCACAAAGACAGTAATAATGAATTTTTAGACAAATTAAAGAATTCATTAATTTACAAATGTTCGTATGCAGTTTGCATATCTCCATGCTGCATGTTTGCACGTATGCAGATATGCATATCTGCATTCACAGTTATGTAACTTGAATATCTCTGAATGCTGAAAACAAAACTAAACGAATAGAAGCAATGTTTTTAGGAGCAATGATCAGTTCTTTTGAATATGCTGCTCATGCTGGACTCTTTTAAACTTATAATTAATGTGAAAGAGTCAAATAAAGGCACGCTCATTTGTTTCCTTTTTTGTATCTTTTCCAATAAACGTTGCTGCAATAAACTGAAAAGAACACATCTTTCGTAAAGGTAAAGTTTTCGTGAAACATTCTTGCTTTTAGATATCATTACACCTGTTTTCATACTACAATTTGATATACATTATTGAAATCTAATTATGAAACCAAACGAACTACTTGCTTACCACAAAACTGAAGACAAAAGATTACCCTGGTATCTGCATTTTAGGGATAAACTGAAAGAGTGTTCTGAGAAGTTTTGAGCACTTTTGGCATCTGTTAACTGAATTCTGCAATTCTTCTCTTAGGTATAATCTAGTCTTTTCTCACGACACAAAATATCATCTCTCACCTAGTCCACAATCTGGAGAGAAAAACTATGATTTGAAATGATTGAGCTATTTCAGTCCGTTTTTGACATTGTCTGAGAGATAAAAAATGGGAGGGGATAATAAATATGAAATGTCAGTGTCGGTGATTTATGGCAGTAGCTGCGAAGGTACCTAAAAACTTAGTTCTCTCTGTAAAAGTATTGATGGCCCAGATTGATAGACGACCGATTATGTCAATACTAGTAATAGTACAGATATCGATTGCAAGTCATCTTTGAACAAGTGGTCTTTACTACATTCTAATATAATCTTCGGAAAAGAAGAAATATACAGAACTTCCCGAGCTCCCCATCACCAAACTACAGTAATTACAATTTTAAGAAACCTTTCAGAAACCCCCCTTCTCTTTTCTGTTCCTTATTACAGTAATTGCAGCTAAACAATAAAAAAATGAGAAGAATATTTATAATGATTCACAAAATATTAAATCAGTTTCTCTATTACCTTGATTCAAAATGACAATCTAAATTGTCACTATGTTAATTGCTACTATGTTATATATCGCATAATATAGTAAACATAATGCAATTACGTCGTGCTTTAAGCTTCAAGAAAATTCCCGCTTCACTTAATTTCAATCCTACGGCCATTTTGTCGTTAATAAAATCAAAATGTTTCTTTTCTAGGAAAGAATATTTTAGAAATATTGTTCGAAAGTGAAATAAAATCGTTTCACTTAAATGAGACATTAAAGGTTTAAGTTTTTTTTATTATATTGCAACCTGTATTTGTCCATTGCATAGCATTTCACTGATAAAACTTTGCGATGACTCCTCACAAATTTCTGAAATAACGAGGATTCATTATTACCATCATTTTAATTTGCATCCAAAAATGATAACTATAAGTGATTTTGTTGAGAAAGTCTTTCCATCATGATGGAAACCATCGTGATGAGTTCCAGAGTGCCAGTAATATGCTGATACTGTACGAAATACTGTAGGAAAAGGACTCCATTTACTGGGTTTCTACGGAAGAGCAGCGACACACACACACACACACACACACACAAGCCGAATAACAACGAACAAGCTCCTCTGGCCTGGTGTAAAGAGCGTGTGAACTGGACAATTGACCAGTGGAAAACGGTACTGTGGAGCGATAAATCAAGGTTCACCTGTTACTAGTCTTATGGCAGGGTGTGGTTGTGGAGGCAGCCTGGTGAACGTTTTTTACCACAATATGCTGTACCCACAGTAAAGTTTGGTAGTGTAGAAATCATGATGTGGGGCGCATTCAGCTTCCCCACATCCTTCATGTTAACCATGGATAACATTCCTTATCCGTGGTTACATGAAGGCAGGGCATTACCTTGATATTCTGGATAATCAGGTACTGCCTACACTGTGGAGTTTTTATTGAACGGAACGGTGTTGCTATAAAGACGACAATTCCCCATGCCACAATGGGAGCTGCAGCTGTTATGGAATGCTATGAAGAGATGTGTGTTAAATGACTGCCCTGGTCTGTGCAGAGTCCTGACCTCAACTCCATCGAACACCTGTGGGAAGAATTAGAGCGATGATTGAGGTCCAGAGCAGCACGTCCACGATCTTTCGCTGAACTCAGTGCTGCTTTGATGGAGGAATGGAGACAGATTCCATCTGATGTCTACCGTACATTGGTGGAAAGGCTTCCTGAAAGGATGCAGAAGGTGATCAAAGCCAAAGGTGGACATATCCGATATTAGGGTTCGACTGCTGGTATCAATTGTAAATTGCTAAAATATCCTGACAATTATTTGGTAGATGGCTTATATATACAGTATATAATTTTTTTTTTTTTTTTTTTTTTTTTTTTGCTAAGCAGTATTTTCCACTTGTCAGCAGCTGCTAGTTATCAGATTTCGTTCTCTAAGATTTTCCAATCCCCAGCTCCTATGTCTCTTTTCTCCTTAGTTCTCAAAATCATCTCTCTCTCTCTCTCTCTCTCTCTCTCTCTCTCTCTCTCTCTCTTGCTCTCTCTCTTTCTCTCTCTCTCCACGTATCTCTTCGTCTTCCTTTTCATCATTTCAGGAGGATAACCAAATCAAAATTCTCGATGACCATCGTTCTTCTCTCATTTTTGGATGCGTTAATATCATTGTAAATAATTGCCTCCATCCTCTCCATGATAGATTCTTCTATTTCCATCTCTGTTCGCATATATGCATTCCGCAGGTGATCCATATGGTGGCTCTTATATTTTGTCTAAAGCAATATATCTTCACAACTTCTACTTGTTTCCTTCAGCTGTTAGTGAGGGTCTAACACTCATATTCGTGAGCCGTTATACTTTCTGTAATCACCCGATACAGAATCTTCTGCTTTACGTTGAAACCTTATCTTCTTCTTACTCTGCGTGTTTCCAGCTTCCATTGCAGGGTCCGCGTGTTACGTAGATACGACTCTTGTTAGTACAATCCCCAGCCGGCCTGTCGCCGAGCCTGCCGCTGAGGGGAAATGTACTTTTGACTGTAGCAGCGTCTGTCCACGGGGCCGGTTTGCCTACTTACGGGATAAAATCCTGCTGTCCATGCCCAAGACCGGCTAACTTGGCTATGGTTGAGAAAGATCCTTAAGCTCCTCACGTCTTCGACGAGAATGGAACCTACGACACTCCTTCCCCAGGCATATGGTTGCAAAGCGCACAGCCAATAGGCTAACTGCGCGGACTATATTGAAACCTTATAATTCCATAAAAAGGCATTCATGTTTCTAATAGCTGCTTATGCCTGTCTCTTCGTAATGCTATATTTACTTCATATTGGCTAGACTTACTCATCATAGAGATCATATACTTGAAAGCATTCCTGATTTTATGGTTCCTATCTCTGACTCAAGTCATAAAAGTACCACTGTCATAAAAGTATTTCGCTTCTTAGATGTAATATCAGGACACACAATCACACTATTACTATAAAATGATCTACCACACATTTAGCTTCACCAAAGAAACATTCTCGCATATTACATTTCTTTTCTCTTGTCGGACTATCACCAGATATATTATTGATTCCAGACCACTAGTTGGTTGGAATCCATGTAAACGAATGTATATCTTTGTGTTCATAATTGCCACTTCGTATCTGATACTTCTCATTTTCACACATCTAGATCAACGATCGCCAGTTGCCATTAATACGATCTTCACCATGATGCTGCAACACAATGATTAACACTCCCCCAACTGGACTATCAAAGTCTCCTTACATTAATAATTCCTTGCGTCTAACTGTTGATTCAGTCACTTCAATCTTCTTCTTAATACTCTTCCTTTTCATCATGTGAGGCATCTTCACACGTGGTATAATTTCCAATAAGTAAAAATTCCAATCCATGTACTTGAACAATTACTTTTATGAACCTTTTATCTACTTCTTCTCAACTTCTAACATCGTTCTTCACATTTGCTTCTTATAAAGATACACACCCCTGGTTAAGCCCTTCTGCTGTTCATTTACTCCATTACAAATGTACAGATACTTATTTAGTTTTTCAAAACGTTTGTCTATTTTCTTTGTTTCTGTTATGACCATACCATTCACTTTTCCTACTTTCTGAAAGACTTCATGATATTTAGCATTTAGACTTCGTACATTCCATGTCCTAAAAAACGAACCATTGACATAACTTTGTCTAATTTTGCCATTAAAACATTCTGACTGCAAGGAGCTCCCAAGTTTTCATCGGAATCCTGAATACCACAGTTCATTAAATTCCATCGGGCCAGTTTGGAATTATTACTATCATTTTGAACTTTTGAATACAAATTTTTCAATGAAAATTATGTTGAAACGGCAGTTGAAACCGTGGACATATTCTACTTTATAATCCAAATACTAAATATTACCCAATTCCATTAATCTGGAGACAAGTTATTATTATATATTTTCGAAATATTTATGCCAGTAGTAGGGGTGGCACTTTGAACAAGATCAAGATCAAGATAAGATAACGAATCGTGACGTGATTGTTTGTTCAACTGATGACGTCATTGTGTGTCTGTATCGTACTGTGTGCAGAAACCAAAAATACAAATTTTGGGGAATGAGAAAACAGGATAAAGAAGAAATAGACAGAAAACACTTATGCTGTTTCCAAAAATAAAGAGAAGGTACATTTTTTCCCCACACAACTGTAGATGATAAAAGTTAAAATCTAGTGACTTGAGTACGAGTCGAAACTTATTTCACAACTTTACCACCCATACTATTTTAGTGTTGGGAAATTAAAAACAGAGGTCATAGCAAATAACAGGCAGTCGAAATTTTTTTTTTTTCAAAACTTAACACATAATATTCCATTAGGGGAACGGAAAAAAAGTGGGGAAACTGATACTAACGAAACTGAAACTGGTACGAAATACTAACGGCACGACTGTTAGATTTTTGTGATTTTAAAGCGAGACAGTGTATATTTTAACCCATCACATTACTAAAACTCTTAAAAAGTTTGGCACAGAAAAAAAAGGTATCGTACTCTGTCGGAATGTGTGTTGCCGGAGGAACATATGGTTTTGCTTGACACCACCCCCATCGCTAACGTGTTAAAACTAAGAAATATATAGTGAATGTGTTTCAGATATTATGGAATTCGGTTGAAGGAAATTAGCATCTCAACTCAACTGTTGAAATGCTAATTTGTCTATGGTTCGCGCGATCTTTTGTTAATAATCATATGCAGTTCTTCACTACTCTACGTATCTCAAGTCTTGTAAATTACTGGTAATTTTTGCTTGAAATAATGGGAAAGAAGATGACGCTATTTGGGTAGATGACTTTGATAATACACACAAAGAAACTGTTCTCGATGCCAAAAGTAGTGACAGCGAGTAGAAGCTTCTTGGTAAGTTGCACCATTTTCAGTTTTATTCTGAAAACTTTAGTTTCCGAAAATTCCCCGCACGTATCTCGCAATACGATTTTTTAACTTTAATCTTGGGAAAAAAGTTACAGTTATATTCGAGTAAATACAGTATTTTATTTTAGTTTTCAAATTCTTACGTATGGATCATTGGTTAAAGATCGGATTTGTAAAACCCTCCAAAGAGAGCAATATAGCAAATACAAGTAGCTGTAAACAAAAAGAAAACGTTGATATTGCATCTGCATCAAATGAAATTGATAAGAGTGTGTCGTCTGACATCTCTACAGAACCAAAATTTAAAAATAAATCATATTTTTTGTTTACATGAACATATAAATTCAAATAAAATAGATATTTAATTTTAATTAATTTTTAAATTAATTAAGTAATTTTTAAATTAATTAATTAATTTATTTATTTAAAATGACGTCATCAGCTGAACAAACAATCACATCACGATTCCTTATCTTATCTTGATCTTGTCCAAAGTGCCACCCTACTACTTATGCCTCTTTGAAAAAAATATTTCTCATTTTGTTCATCTTTCAAGAGAGAGCTGCATTTCAACCACTGGACATTTAATCGTGATAACTGCAAAGGGAATTTATCCAGTTAGTCGGAATACAACTTATCCTAAAATTAAACGATCGATGTTTTACTTTCTGCTGGAGATTTAAGCTACAAAATTTATATATCAATCTCAAAGGTTGTAAAATCCACGTACGTACATCAGTGCTCTTTGTAGCAATAAAAATTTTTGACGCATCCTAATCATCAAAATAAATATGAGGTACTTTTAGTATTTATTTCAAGAATAGTAGCAAGATATCCAACATATATAACAACAAAGAACATTGAGAAAATGTCTGTTTTGAATATGGAAAATAATTTGCAAAATTTGTCAATTATTAAGAAATTATTAACTGAGAAAATTTCAGGAATCATAATAGCCTAAAACAAAGCAATTTGCATTTACCAAGGAATGCTATTTAACCCTTCTCTAAATGTGTGATGAATGTTTATGCAATTCGGTGAAAAGAAGTTTGTATGAGATGTGAAAGAAACACCGACTGAAGTTCTAAATAAATAGTTTAATTCAATAACAAACTGGTATATAAATACAATGGTCAAAAACATGAGATCAAAATGAGATTGTCGAAGCGCCTCAAAAAGAAGTGTGATCACTCTTCATCCTAACACAGCACTCACAACGATCTTTCATATTGTTTATAATGGGTCTAGGAGTTCATTTGGTAATAAAAACCATTGCTTCTGCAAAGCTCTCCTAAGTCCCTCAAGGCTTTAAAAAAAGGTTTTCAGAGCACCAATACTTCAACATCGAACATCCCAACCATGCTCAATAGGATTAAGATCTGGAGATCTGGCGATCTAGTCAATACGTACGGTTATCTCATCTTAAAGATATTGGTCCAAGAGCTACGCTCGATGAGGATGAGCATTATCGTCTTGTGAGAAAAATGTCTTCCTATAGCACTCGCATATGGACAGATATAGGAGTCGAGGGAGCTCATCTCTATAAATTGCACCATGAATTTATAGAGTAAGCACATACAGGTCGGTGCGTCCACCAAACGAGATGCCTCCCAAACCATCATACTACATCCGCCATAAGCGTTCTTTCCACGGATATTAAAGAGTTTATACCAGTCCCTAGTTCTATCCATATCACACCAGGGATGGTTTCTCTTTGTAGAGAAAATTGAGACTCGTCGGTAAACAATATCAACTCCCATTTGTGTGTTTAATCCACTTGACGTGGAATCGAAATGACGTGATGTAAACCACAGAGTTGTTGAAGTCTGCAGCAGCAAGAACTAATGCTTCTTTTGTCTTGAGCGGGGCATACACGCTCATGAACCTTGTGATGCAGCTTCGGTACTTTCAGTCTATGGCTAATATCCTCTGCATCCCTTTGGATGTTATGGAAAGCTTCCAAGAGTGGCGCTAGCATCAATGCCGCAACTTTGGCGCTGTATGTGTTGTAACAATGATACACAGTGTTGTTCGATGAGGATACTTATAACTTAATATTTTCATTTCTCTGAAGTGGTGAAAGTGCCTATTGCAGGATCAATAGTCTGATGATCGAAAAGTCATTTAGATAATTATGTTCTATCTTGGTCCTTGATTATTCTTTGTTTTACATATCTGATTAAGGAAAACTTATTCAGATATGTAAATTCGTAGGAAGCAAAAAGTATTCTTCTCCCTGCAGGCCTAATTCAAACTGTGAAAATGAGATTGCCTGGACTTCAGACTCGTGTTTGTTGTTTATAATTTTGATGGTAATTAATTTCACTTCATCCACAACTGCAGCAGTTGTTTAATTGTGATCTCGTGTATCTTTTAATCTTGCTTTGATCGAGTCTTTTGTAGAAGATGGATAGTTTGATTAAGCACACTATTCGTATGAAGCAAAAACGTATTCTTCTCCCTGCAGGTCTGATTCAAACTGTGAACATGAGATTGCCAGGACTTCAGACTCGTGTTTATTGTTTTTAATTTTGATGGTAACTAATTTCAATTAGTTACCATCTCTGACTATAATATTTCGCTCATAGATTTTCTAGTTCTGGACTTCTGTTTCTGTTTTGGTTTCGAAGCTGGATTTTCTTCTTTTCTCTTGGCTACTTTGGATTGTTCTATTGTTGTTCTATTGAAGCTCGGGTGGTTCTTTGATCTTCCTATCCTCAGCATGTATTTCTTTTTGTGTGAGGATCATGGAAAATGTAGGGAGTGTTGTCCTCAGATTCCTCTGTAAACATTTTGCTGGCTAGGTGGTGTCAGTTCTGAAGAAGATGTGATGTAATTACAGCGGATGTGTTTGAATTGACTGACAAGTTGACAGGTGAAGTTACCTTCTTCACTTTTCTGAGTATATTTAAAAACGTTTCTCTCTACTGTCTTTGGTGGAAAGTTCTGGAAAGTCCCTACTCGCACGGTAAATGTGTACAGTGGAAAGCAGGTGATTCGTAGTTCCGAACTGTTGCATATTCTACAGAGACTCGGACACAGGCTGGTGACGTGCTCGACACTGACGCAGTTGAATCATTTCGCTTAGGGTCAGTCATTACCCAGATGTTCGACCAAGCTGTAGACCAGACACTGTCTCTGTATTCCGTGCTGGTTCATCATTACCCTCAATGTAACAATGGTGACGGGATTGGGCATTGGTGAATGCATTTGCATAGTGAATGCCACTTCAATGGGTCTTTTTCGAAATACTCCTCTTAATGCTACCCACCTTATCTCACTTTGAAATTAATACACTGTCTGCGAATTCGATGTACTCTATGGAGAACTTTTCGATTTTAATTGTCCTCATTTGACTTCCAGTTATCATTGGTATAATATGCCTTCATTTTTCAAAACCAGAAAAGAAACAGAAGTCTTTCCAATTCGCCTTGAAAATTTTCATTTCCAAATTGAATGATCCATCATTTATTCTACCAAACAGCTCACCTACTTTCTCTCCACTGAATGTCTTGTAGTAATCGTAAGTCATTTTAGTCAAACTAGTTATATTTGATTTAGTAAGTACAATGCGATGTGATCCTTCTGTGAGAAATCCTCGAGAAGTTGAGCTTTCAAATCAATATTGTTCACGAGAATTAAACATTTTCCTACACAGTATTGCTGAAAGTATAGTTTTCTTGAACACCGATTATTTTCTTAATATTTTAGTGAGAACTCTTTCCCTCATCCCGTGGAACCTCAGTACCGAATTCTGTGGTTATCAGAGAACCGGGGCCATTTTACTTATTATTACTACTCTGCATTGAAAAGATACAAGGGAAAGATTTTTTTATTGTAAACATAACAATATTATGTACAGGATTAACTGGTTTTTGGTTCTATGCAGTCAGGCAGAGAGGATACATGCTCATACTCTTGTTGAGGTATGTTACATCGAAATATCAGTTATAAGGTGAATTACAATTTTTTTTTTTAAATTTAAGCCATTAACAGTTATTTTGACATGATACTGTATAAGAACATAAACTCGGACATGTATGTGGGAGAGCATAACAGTTGCTATAGGACAATATTATCTATTTACATGAGAGTGACAACTGATTAATATTCGCACTGTTAAGCACAAAAAATCTTTCTTCTCCCTTTCTTTGGAGGGAAATGATGTCGCTTCTATGCTGGAAAGTGGCCTATGATGCAGTCGCCCTGCACACCCAGGAGTTGATTCCATGGATTTCAGTCTTGGTGGAAAAGATCTAAAGGTGTTGTTTTGCCTGCGGTGGTGATGCTCGTGTAGGATCCGACTTCTCACCTTTTGTTTGGAGGCTGCAAGGAGATGGTCAGCTGCCTCTCTCTGTGAAGTTGCTGTGCTGTCTGGTCTTGTATGTCTGAGGTAGAAGCTGTATACTACTGCTTTCGCAGTGATGAAGAGGTAATTGCAGAATGAATGATTATTTGACTCTGCATGGACAAGATTGAAATACTCCTCTTCTGTATGAAGACTACCACAGGTGAGAGCTGCCGTTTCCCCAGACAAACTGATTAATTGGCTGTTGACTGGGCATTCGAAGTAGATATGCCGGACTGCTCCTGATCGGTAGCAGAACAGGCAGTTATCTGAGACATCTGAGTTAAATTTTCGTAATATAGTTGGAGTGCGTAATAATACATTGTGCCACATTCTCCACTGAATATCTGCGTCGGGTTTGATGACTCTTGTGCGACAAGCGCCATCAAACGGTAGGTCCCATTGAAATGGTGTTTGGTGGGATGATGCAGAATTTTCCAATAAAGTGCTTTGGTTCGACTGTTGTATTAGAGTGCTGTAGACTTTGTTGGTGTTGCTAGGTGTAAGTTTCTCGAATGAATTATTGTTTTTATCAGAAAGATAAGCATCGGATATTCTGAGTTGAGTTTGGAGGGCTACGCCCCTCTTCCGTTATGCTATCAGGCATAGCGGCTCGAAAAGCGGCTTTACACTGTGTATCTGCTCAGACTGATTCCCGTATTCCAGGTTTTCTAGCGATTTTGGAAAGCACCAGGTGAGGCTCTTTCCTCCATGGAGGAAAGAAAATATCTTTCTCAGTGGTCGGGTTTCTTACCATCGTGTTGTGGAAGATGGGTTCCTTGAGGATTTCAGGAAGGGAGGCTGTCTTCACTGTGTGCTGGAGGTTTAGCTTCTTCCATCTTCTAAAGACATCTTTGTAGAAGTTTGTTAGATGCACTGGCGCACGTGCCAGTGCATCTAGCATAATAGGAAATCCAATAAAATCCATAACAATAGGAGAGCCGGTTTGTGTTGTTCCATATGAATCGATAGATGGTTGACTTTATTTGTTTGATGAATTTCACTGGTGGCGTGAGAATATTTAGTGTATGCCAAAGGATGTTTGGAAAGCACCAGGTGAGAGCTGAAATAGCCACCTCACCTGGTGGCTATTTGGAAGCGTGTTTCCTAGGTAAATCCCCAGGTATTTGTTTCCCTCTTAGGACCAGTGACCAAGCATTGGGGAATCGGTTCGGTGTTTCCATTTGCCACACCACACCACAGTCCTGTGGTTTTATGTGCGTTTAGTTTAGCTCCTGAAGCTGCTTGGTATTGTTGGTATGCTGTTTGTAGGTTAAGGAAATCCCCTTCTTTGCGGGCTATAATTGTAACATCGTCAGCATATGCTGTTAGGGTTATGGTTTGGTAGGAAAGTTTTGGATGAGATGTCCTAAGCAGCATGCTTAACCTACACAAAAAAGGCTCTATGGCAAATGTATAAAGAAGATTGGAAAGTGGACAGCCTTGTTTAATACCTCTGCTGTATAGTACAGTTACGGTAAGTCTGTTGTTTATCTTCATGCAAAAGTGTGCTTTCGCATACAACATCTTGATAGAATGAATGATGCCTGAGCCAAAGCCAAAGACTTTCAAGCAGCTGAATAGGTACAGGTGTTCAATGCGGTCGAAAGCTTTTTCTTGGTCTCGTGTTACAAGACACATTGTTTCATTGTTGCTGTTGGCCATGCTTATGAGATCCCTTATGAGGTGTGAGTTTCCGTGAATAGATCGTCCACGAATGGAATAGCTCTGATGCCTATTTATTATTTCGTTCAGAGCGGGTTTAAGTTTGTTGGCAATGGCGTTTGATATAATTTTACAGTCGGTGTTTATGATAGAGATGGGTCTCCAGTTTCCTAATTTCGTCGCGACTCCTTTCTTTGGAATTAGTTTAATAACAGATGTTGTCATATTGAGTGGGAAGCCATTAGTATTCGCGTCGACATATACTCTGTAGTGGATAGGTCCAAGCCAGAAGGACTGGTAAAATTCAGTGGTGAGCCCATCTATGCCAGGATATTTATCTTTAGGTAAGGAGGTTCAGGCAGTTGTCAAATCGTGTAGAGTGCTGGGGAGTTCTGTGTTACGCCTAGTTGCTGGTGAGAGTCTTTTCACATCGGAGAGAAATATATTCGTGGCATCCATAGATGTTGAGTTTGCTTGGTATAAATTTTTGTCGTACTGCAAGGTATATAAGGGGATTTCGTCATGATTTTCTATGATGTTTCCACTACCTGTTGTTATAGCACATATAGTGTGCACTCTTGTTGGCGCTTCTCCAGTGAGAAGAAATACTTTGTGGGTGCATCTGTGAAGTTAATGTGTTTGCGTCGTGCTCTTATTAGTGCTCCTCTTGCAGAGTGCTCTAGGTGTGAGCGTATGGCTACTTCTAAGGACTGATATTCCTCAGATTCCGGATAATGTAAATGCTGTTGTTGTTGCAGATTTTTAAGGACTGAATGCTGATTCAAATTCCTATGGTGACTATATTTTTGGCTAAATACCATAACTTTGGATTTAAAGAGTGACCACGACTCGAAAATTGATTGCGAAGTAGGTATATCTCTGATGAGAGTTTCGATATAGTTTTTAAAGATTCTGAGATAATCTCTATCCTTTAGTAGGCTGTTATTGAATATCCAGTATGCTTCTCCTTTGTGTCTAGGAATGCAAATACTCAGAAGGATGGAATCATGGTGTGATGCATGAGAAGGATGTATGCGACTCTCCTTACGTAGAGTATTGTGTGCATAGATGTGTAGTATCTATCGAGATAGGGAAATATAGATATTTAAAAAAATTTTTTTTTTATTCAACTTGTTAAAATATACATTAGACGATAGGTAACAAGGACTATTTACATATAAGTATATATATTACAGAGAAAGAATCATTTTTCCTTTCGGGTATACAATAGAGAATGCAATAAATGAATTCAAAATTTACAGTTCAGTTTCAGTCTGAGTTATCTTTCAGATGAAGCGTATTGTCGTCGTCAATCCAGAAGAGGTTCCAGTTGGATTCCACTCCTCTATGAATTTCACGACAGTTCTTGTTTCTTTGAAGTATTCAAGTTCCAATAAAAGCCTGCTTTTTAGTTTCAGACGGAGGATATACATGAGGGTTTGTGCAGTTTCAGTGATGGATGGATGTGTGCTGGTTATTTCTTGTCTGTTTTAGGTAGAAGCTATAGATGACGGTCTTAGCACAGATGAAGAGGAAATTGCATGTTCTGTGTCTAATTTCTTCTGTGTGGACTACATTCCAGTAGTCTTCTTGGCTGTGTGCGTAGTTACAGGTGTTAGAGGCAGTATTCAGGAAGTAGGTGATCATCGCTTTGTTTGGGGGACAGGTCAGATATGTGTGTTCCAAGGTACCTGAGACGTCACAGAATAGACATAGATCCGTTTCTCTTAGCTGAAATTTGTAGAGCTTTGAAGGAGTTGGCAAGATGTTATGCCATAGTCACCACTGTATGTGGGAATCTGGTTTGGCACACTTTGATTTATATGGCAAATCCCACTGAAAACTGAGTGGCATATCCAGCCTTGTAAATGAGAGGGTCAAGGTTTAAAATAAGAAGGGCGAGATTGGAGACACTGACATGAGGAAGTGGTATATTTTCTTGTAGTTGGAGGGAAGAATTGGAAGTGAGGCTGATTGTACAAGATGAAATATCGGCCCCGAGCAGTTTCTAGAAGGAACACGGATTTCCTGAGGTGTAGCGATATCTGGATAGGCTTTTATAATGGAGGCTTGCAGCTGTTGATATTGCTTTTCAGTTTTTCGGTCCTTCATTGGTAGGTTTGGGAATGCTTTCCACTTTAGGGTCTGGGTTAGGAGGTCCCCTATGACTCTTATTCCTGCCCAGTTCCATGTAGGGAAAAGAAAAGGCTGACCAGTTGTGAGACTTGTTATGTTTTTGTTCGAAAATAGTGGTTCTGTAAGTACAGCTGACTCTGTTGATCCTGTAAGTGTGTGATGAAGTCCTGTGTTTTTCCACCGCTGTAGAGCATCTTTGTAAAAATGAGGTAGTTTAGGAGGAGATGGTGCAGGACTGGAAATTTGGAGGATTGTGAAAAGTGTAATTCCTCTGGTGGATGGTTTCGTGATGTAATCGAATGTGGTTACATAAGTGTGATTGCATTGAAGTGTCTTTAGGAGGAGGATTATCCTGAAGGATCTAATCAGGGAAATCAGGTCTTGACCTTCCTTGTGGAGTGGCTTCCAGAGTTGAGGGTATGTTGTCCAGTGAGTTTTGTTCCAGAGGAAACGTTTGATTTCATTTTGAATGTGGTAGAGAAATTCTTCAGGAGGTGTGAGTACTTTGAGAATATGCCATAAGACACTCGCAGCCATAGAGTACTAATTACTAATAGTTAATTAGTACTTTTCCACTCGCAGCCATTCGTGGAAGAGTACTAATTAACTATTAGTACTCTTCCACGAAGTGAAGACATGGAACGTACGCTGTTCCGTTTACCTAGCACCTGTTTAAAACGGTTGTGCAGCAGTGTCCAGTTCAGTGTGTTATATATTTTGGTGTTGCCAAGGTGCACACCTAAGTATCTTTGTCCTTCGCTTGACCAGGTACATTCGATCGGAGAATCATTTCTAGACTTCCATCTGCCTGACCACAAGCCCGTGGTTTTTGAAGAATTTAATTTGGCCTGAAGCTTGTGCATATAGTCTGTGTACTTCCTCGGTTACTATCATTTATTCTTCATTTCAGATTATTAAATGACGTCATTGGCATATGCTTATAGGGTAATTTTTTGATGTGGCCCTATTATGCTGGTTCGTTTGGAGATGATGGTGTCGTGTGCTCTTTTTAACAAGGGGTCTATGGCTAGTGTGTATAATTGACCAGAGAGGGGATACCTTTGCTTGATCCCTCGAGAGTATGACAAAGTGCGAGTGAGCCTGTTGTTGATTTTTAAACAGAAGTGTGCATCTCTGTAAAGCAATTGCACTGTTTCAATGATGAGAGGACCATAGCCAAATGCCTTTAGAACTTCATAAAGGTACTCGTGCTCTACCCTGTCGAAAGCCTTCTTCTGATCAAGGCTGACGAGTGCTAGCTTTTCATGTTGGCTGTTTGCGCTGTGGATGAGATCCCTTATAAAATGGAAGTTATCATGTATTGATCTTCCTGGGACAGAGTACGTTTGATGTTGGCCAATAACTTCAGGCAGTGTTGGCTTTATTCGATTTACTATAACTTTGGAAATGATTTTGCAATCGGTATTAATTAGGGAGATAGGACGCCAGTTTCGAATATCCGTGTGGTCTCCCTTCTTTGGTATCAATCGTGCTACTGAGGTCGTGAAGGATTGCGGGAGGCCATTGATATAGGCTTCTTGCAGTGTTGAGGAGAAGTGGTCTGAGTTGATTCCAGAAGACTTGAAAAAAACTCTGACGCGAGACCATCAAAGCCAGGAGATTTGTTCTTTGGCAAAGATGTACATGCTGTTTTCAGTTCATCTAGCGTGATTTTGTTTTCTAAGTGGTTCCGATCTGTTGCAGATATTTTTTTTGTTTCTTCAGTATTTCGTGAATGGCATGATGGGATATTCCTGCAGTGCTGTATGAATTCTTGTAGTATTTTAGAGGTGATTTTACTTGGATCTTCTGTGATGCTGTCATCTTTAAGTCTGATAGCAGAAATGGAATTTGCTGCTTGGCATTTGTTTTCCAAAGAGAAAAAATATTTTGTGGGGACGTCTGAAATATTTATTTGTGTATGCCGCCATCTAAGCAGGGCACCTTTTGCCGATAATTCTGCCTGTCTTTAGCTTGGAAGGCCGAATGATGTTCAGGGCTTTCTTCTGGGAGATACTTGAGCTGTTCTTCAAGTTATAGGATTCTAATGCTCCTCTGTTGATTTTTATGATGGCTGTAGATCTGTGTAAAGGATTTTATTCGTGATTTTAAGTCGGGCCACTATGTTTTCATTGGTTCTGTATCCACTTTCGAGTGAGTGAGGTCGGTTATTAAAGCCTGAGTGTTTATTATACAAGCTGGATATTTCAGGAGAGTATTGTTGAAGATCCAATAGGCACTTCCTGATTTGGATGCTTCCAAAGATAATGAAAGTTACAGCTTGACGAAGCAACGATCTGAAATGTAGGAAGGGATGTGTGAGATGTTTTTAACTAGAGGCAAGGTGTATTTGGAAATGTAGTATCTGTCCAGTCGTGCTTGGTAGAGTTGCCTATTTGTCGCTGTGATTGCTGACCTCCATGTGTAGGATTTCTCATCAGGATATTGATGCCGAAAGACGCCGATGAGTTCATTATCGTTTATCAGTGTTTAAAGTTTGTTTATTAATTGGCTACGCTGTTCAGCATACTGAAGTCTGTCTTTTTCTTGGTCAAGAGTGCAAGTAAAGTCTCCAGCTATTATGATATGTTCTTGGTCTATACTAGAAAGATGGTTTTGAACGAAATCCAGGATTTGTGATGGCAGAGCATCCCGCTGTGGTATATAGATGTTGAACAC
This sequence comes from Typopeltis vanoorti, assembly GCF_054136105.1. NCBI lineage: Eukaryota > Metazoa > Arthropoda > Arachnida > Uropygi > Thelyphonidae > Typopeltis > Typopeltis vanoorti. The sequence continues at coordinate 24,440,137 of NC_143553.1, read as the reverse complement.
ATGCAGGGTATTATGGTTGGGTGCTATTATGTGAGCATACCAGGCATATCCTGGTATATCAGTAATCACTTTTAGTTTGTAGGGAGATCTATGATGTACACCTCAGCTAACTCCTGCTCCATGATGTTGCTGGGTTGCAGAGTGCTGTAAGTAATAAGGCAACTCTTCCCATCTTCTGGATAAATTGGATGAGGAGCTGATGTTTGTTTCTTGCAGAAGTATTAGGTCTATATGATATTTTTGTACCTGGTCAAGGACTATTCTGTTGCGTAGAGCAGAGGCACATCCTCTTGAATTGAGAGAGAAAAGGCTTATAGACATTATGATTTATGAAAGTTTGATTGTAAGTTTAATCTAATATTGGTCCTGGTACTGTATTTGTAGCCTATTAATTAGGTAATAGATTCGCTTACTCCTGTTAACCTCTGCCCTTTTTACATTTCAGTTTCGAGGGTAGGTCCTGAAGTTGAGATATTAGTTCCAGGATTCTTGTGGTGTATTTAAGGTCTATAGTAGTTTGTGAGGAGAGCCTTGCACTTTCTGTATGAAGGGCGACAGCTGCTTCATGGTTAGGGGACCCTCAGTGTGGGGAAGTTCGCCCTCAGCTTCCTCTTCTTCTAGGTCGTCGTGTGGAAATACAGTTTCCTCATCGTCTGGGAACTCTGTTTCTCCTTGGCTGGCTGCAGGTGATGAAAGGCCATTTTGAGTAGTTTCTTCCATAAGATGTTTTGAATTAATGGGAGGCTGGGTTGGTGATTCTGGTTGCTGGGTCTGGGGATTGCTTTTAATTAGTTCGTACTTGTCATCTCTGTTGGGAGGATCTGTGTTTTCGTGCACTGAGACTTCGTTATCAGAGCCTTGGATCTCATTACTTGGCAGGCGTTCAAGAGCGACATGAGCGCTGTCTTTTCCAGTTCTGGATTTTCTTTCCTCTGAAGTTCGTGATGGGGAGAGAATTTTTGGTTTACTTTTTCCTATGCTTTGATTTTCTTCATGTACGATGTTAATCTGTTCAACTGGTTTGCTATTCTGGGCAGCGATGTTTGTTGATGAACTGTTGGTAATATAGGGACACTGTTTCCTAATGTGATCATCTTCATGACAGAAGAAGCACGGTGATGAAGAAGATAAGTAGAAAGTGTAGGTTACTCCATTTATGTCCGTGTTGATTAATTTGGGGAGGTCGTGTAGTTCATTGTTTGGAAAGTGCATTAATGCCTGTCTTCGAAAGCTTTTGAAATGGGCAAATTCGGGCCTCTTCGTGGCTGCTGACAATGTCCGTATTTTTCCTGCGACAGAACCGTATCTTGATAACATGGATCTGATGAGTTGATGAGGAATTTCAGGGGGAACATTTGATATTGTTACTTTTGTCGGGGCCAGTGCTATTGGGGCTGCTTCGAAGTGATAATCGCAGATATCGACGCCTTTTTGCAGTACCGTTTGTGCCCATGAGATATGGCTAAAATATACCTGCACAGTTCCAGATACGCGGGAAACCTCAGTAATATTTTTTGCGGGTACAATTTTGGCGATCGCGGTCAGATAATCTTCGAATGTGATGTTCTTATTTTGGTGGCGAAAATAACAATTTCATTTTCTCGGGAAATGGCGTTGGTAACAGTGGTAGTTATTTTTGCCAGCAGAAAACCGATTAACGCTTTTTGCGTTAATCGGTTTTCTGCTGGCTGATGTGGCATTCGTGTGTGAAATCAGTGTTTTGGGAGACGATAGGATATTTGCATCAGATACAACATTAGCGTAAGATTTTGAATTGACTGACCTGTTTTCCATGTACATAACTCAGGTGAACTTTGCTCTTCCTTCCGGGTCCGAAGTCGTAGGGGATCTTTGAATTGCTAAATCCTTGGTAGTACATGAATGTGCAGTTGCCATGGCGGGTAATCCTTCGCCGGCTATAGCCTCAGGTGAGGGGTGCAGGTGTCGGAGAAGGAATTATGGCGTCGAAATTGAAAATAAATAGGAACTCTTACACCAGGAGAAGAACACTGTCATAAATCACTTATCACTAAACTTACACGTACACGACTAGTATGAGTAGATAGCTCTCAGATTGGAGAATATACCTATATAAAAAAGTAAGTCCTTCCTTGCGGATAAACGTATAAAAGGTGGGGGAAGGCAGGAGCGGAATGAACGCATGTGCAACACCTTGGCCACCATATAGATAGATGAAAGATAGATAGATAGAGAGAGAGAATTTTCGAAGATAAATCTTCCATTCCAAATATTTGTATCTCTTATCCTTACTAAGAGATACTTAAAATACCGTAGTTGTATCTAAAGCAATTTAAAGGATACCTGTAATATTTGAAAATAACTGTTTCACTAGCGCCAGCAAAGTTAGTAAACGATATGTAAAACATTAGGGTTGTATAGCAAATTTAGTAAGCGACAAACGTTTCAGAAAGAAACGTTCAGTAGAGAGGCTGCCGATACTTGAGCTACCCCCCCCCCCCACGTCCTGTGTTTTCATGTCTTCTCCCTCTCTTTCTGCTGTTAACGAGGGCTGTTATATACCTTAATATTTGCATGATGTAGCAATTTTGCGCCACAAGTCATGACATGTTACTGAACGATCTTGGCAGTTTGAGAGAATTAAGTTGTGAGTGATTTTCTCTCCCATAAATGAATTCTAAGGCGGCGGGACTATGAATTGTTAGGCGATCATAATATTTTGATTGGACTATGTACTTTAATACATGATAAACTTTGAACTCAGAGGAGTATTCTCTCATGTGTAATACATATTATAGAAATTCAGTGTATTCAAATACATACCATAAGTATTCAGCAGCCATAAAAGGAAAAGTTATTTCTTAATAATTTGAGAGGAATATATTATCTTAGCAATATTTTCAAGATTTTGGGTATGATAAATAACTGGGTTATTTAAGAATAGTGAATCGTTTAAAATTAAAATTCTATAAATTACTGTTACTATCAAAGGTCTATAAATTACTATTGTAATTTATAGAACTGTCTAGTAATAAACGTCTAAGAAAAAAAATCTAGTAATAAATTACTAGAATTTTTTGTTCTGCTGCCTCCTTTCATAGGAGCAGAAGAAATCCAAGAGTAACTCACTATTTGAGCAAGGGCAAACTCAAAACTGCACACTATAAAAGGACCTGGGAATTACTGTGAAGCCCATCGTTCTGAACAATGTGGTAAAATAGCCTTGCAGAAACTTTACTAGTAGGCGAAAAGTTAAAATTACTGGAGTGTCTATCTCAGGAAAGATATTGACGTGTTGAAGAAAGATTGCTAGAGAACGATTGATATCTACAGTAACTTTTAGGTTACTTTTATGAAGAAACTCGATTATGTAGGCTTTCAGTTGTCTAAGGTTTTAGAGATAAACCGAATGCAGTATATTTGACTGAAGTATATGAAACGGTTAAAGGAGCAAACAAGTTGAATTATATGGATATTTTTTCTTTTACATTTTCCCAGGAATTGGAAAATGTAAAGAATATCGTTGTTTTTACACAAGAATTATCATGGGAGGGACGCCAGAAACATTTTGTTCTTCATTAGTGGTTCCCAAAGTGGGCTAAGGCGCCCGGAGGCGCCCAAAAATTTGATTTGATTGTTCAAAATATGCACTTAGTTAATATTATTTACATAAATTGTTTGTGAATTTGCAATGCATATTTCATTTATTTTTTTAACTTCGCTAAAAGAAAATAAATATCTATATTTATTTGATTGATATCTGCAGTTATTAAATTACTAAATATATATAAAATGTATTTAAGTAATTTAATAAAATAATTAGCATATTTACATTGCATTATCTCTCTCTGTCTCTTACACACAAAGAGAGAGGGGGAGAGAGAGTGAAAAAAAAAATGAAAATATCACGCGACATTCATAGACTATTTTAAGCTACCAACAGTTGAATATTCTCTGATGCTGCATAACTGGATGTACTGATAATCATAATTCTGTTTTCATTTCCAAAATTGCTTTTCAAGTTTCCCCCTACTTCGTTTTCCATTTTAGTTTAATAATTATGAATTCTGAGAGATAAATGATATTTTCTCATTGCAGTCATCCCTCGACTTACGTCCGTTTGACTTACCTCCTTTCAAAAATACGTCCTTGATCCCATAATGGAATAAATAACATTTTATACTACACTTTCGAACAAGACACAAGCGAGCATAAAGTAAAAGGCTTTAGTAGTAGGGTAGGCGCTTTTAACAAGATCAAGATAAAGATAAGATAAGGACTCATGACGTGATTGGTTGTTCAGATGATGATGTCATTTTGTGTGACGTCATGTGTTTGGAATTTTTATAAGGCCATCTGTGTGTATGACGTCACGTTGTTTGTTTTGTTCGCGTATGGAATTGTGGGTGGGTAGGTAATAAGGATTCGTGTCGTGATTGCTGGAGCACTCTGAACAAGATCAAGATAAGATAAGGAATCATGTCATAGATGTGTGTTGTTATCAGATGATGATAAGTGGCGTCAGTTGTTCGTTGTAAATAAGTGACGTTATTGTTTTGAATGGAAAAGGAAGATATATTAGTGGATATGGATTCGTGGTATGATTGGTGGGACAATTTAAACCAAACAGGGGTAGGGTGAATGGAGGAGCATCGTCCGTGTCATGGATGTGTGTTGTTATGAGTTGTAGATAAGGAATCGTGACGTTATGTGTTTGGAAATTTCTGGGGAACATATGTCTCTCTGAAATAATGTGATGTTTTGTTTTTCCTATGGAATTGTGGGCGATGTTTTTGAGTTTAGATATCTTGGAATTTTCCCAGGGTGACACACACATCTGTCATTGTCTTCAAGTTTAGTGTTTGGTTGCCTATAGATGGAAGTACTAATTTTCCAATATAGTTTGGGGTATTTCTTTCCTGTTGAATAATATGGGAATTCATAGAGTAGAGTAGAGTATAGTAGAGTATAAATGGCAGCAGCATTTAGCCTTTTCTGAATTTAATTATATACTGGTGTCCCTCACACACACACACTTTTTTCTCATATACATAACTCATCCGAATATTTTGATTTGTCTACATTAAGATCTTAAACTTCATTACTTTTGCTAATTAAAGTTATCTTTTTCTACAAATGTTTTGACTATTGGTATTTTTAGTTTACAGTCAAGAGATTTTTAAATACCAAACGGTATTTAAAAAATAAATTAAAATAAACGGAGACTTAAATTGATAACGTTTGTATGTAGTCTAGAAATTGTAATGATAATTTAAATTACTTACAGTCTTTCCGGAATGGGGACATCTTGGAACTATCGAGGTTTTCTGACGATTCGAAATTGTTGATTTTAACATATATTCACAGCACAAAACACAAAAGCACAAGGTCTGAAATGCACTTGACTCTTTTCCCTTATAGGTTAATATGTGCTTCATTTCTTTCCTTCACTCATGGTAGCGCCGTGTCATTTCCCTTAGCCAATTTGTTGTCCTTACTTTTGAACTTTTCTGACTGGGGGGTTGGAATTCTCATGGTCTTATTTGAGAATTTGATAATACTTCCCAAATGACAATCCAAACTTCACCTTTTTCATGACTCACATCCCCCTTTGATGTTTTGCGTAGTATTATCAGTTTGGGGTTTGAGTATGTGAACGAAATGTTTATAGATAACTCAAAGATTGTGAATAGGTAGCATTAGAAAATTTTTTTAAAAATTAATTACAGGATATCAGTTTCCCCAGTTTTTTGTTTTTTGTTGACTAATGCAACATACATGACTAATATAACATACAGAAAGTAAATAAAGTGAAAACTACAATTTATTCTGTGTTCCTTAATCTTCTTATTGTTAAATTTGCACTGTTGTTCAAAGGTTCTTCCCATGCTAGCAGAATTGTCATCATGTTGTTTTTGACAATGTGACTCTCATCTGAAAGTTTATTTACATTTTGTGATCACTGAGAATTTGTTACTGTATGGCACCACAAATAAACAGTTATTTCTTATATTTATTATTTCACTGATTATTAGCTCTCATCTTATATTTTATGTTAACTTTCTGTTACAAAATTATAAACAATTAGAACTTTTCACAAAGAAACTTTCAAATAATTTTGTAGCTCACCCATTATTTTTACTTAAAATCGATCTTTGTTTAGGAAGAGTAGAGAAACAGGTTTTTATGTTGAACTATCGTAAAATTCTTCTTAGTTTTGTGGAGACCGAGCTGATGTATGGTAAGGAGATATAAACGTTGGGATTGTCTTTTGTTTCTGAGTTGTTTTGATGGTGGTGGATAGATGCTTATTAATAGTTTTCGACAAGTAGCAAATACAAACAAGCTCACAACCATCTACAATTCCCAGGAGTGTACAAAATCACATGTAACTGCGGGAAGCAATACTATGGCCAAACTGAAAAATCCATCCTCCTATGTCTGGAAGAACACCAGAGGGACATTGTCTACAAAAGAACTAGAGCAAGTGCCCTGTCAAGCCATGTACTGTTTTCAGTAAACACAAATGATGAAGGCCGTCAACATGAGATAAACTGGACAACAACCTCAAACTTTCATATATGTCGTGACAAGGTGGAGCGCCGCATAGTCAAGTCTAAGGAAATTGTTATGGACCTTCATCACATAAATAATAACCTTAGCTATAATCTACCAGACTCTTTCAGCTCTGCTATCTGATATTGGCACACTCGTGAAATGAAACGCAGGCAACTGCGTAACAACAGAACTTCAACACGGATTATAGCTACAGTTCAAAGCTAACTGAATTTTATAATAGTCGTTTGTTTTGATATATGATGTTTCTTATAGTGTTTATTTGCTTTCCATATTCCCAAGCCTGAAGAAGTCAGACAATCCGATGGAACATGTTGGATTTTGAATATAAATTTAATTGTTATTCTAGTCTCGGTTATAGTCAGTAGTCAGTATATATAAATATGAACATATCCCAATACGAAGTTAATACTACAAATTGCTATATATATATATATATATGAAATATATATATATATATATAAAATATATATAAAATATATATATATATATATGAGAAAGTAGTTTTTTAAAGTCTGATTTTGAGGGCTGATGTTTAGTAAAATTGTGTTGGTGACATCATTGCATAGTGTTAGAAGTGCAAAAACACTTGAAAATATTTCAAACTGTTTTTGTTTTAAGTGAAAATAGCATTAGTCATTATATTTTTATATTTTTATTTATTTTTTTGCTTGTTTTGCTTGTTAGTGATTGGAGAAAGATACTGAGGGCTAATGTTTAGTAAAATAGTGTTAGTAAAACATCATGATGTAGTGTTGAAATCACAAAATTACCTTATGATTTTTTATTTCTGAACAATATTTCTGAAATCTAGATAGTAATTTTTTTTAATAGCGATCATCTGTTATTCGTTTTGTTGATGGGGATGGGAATATTTTTTTGTAGAGGTTGATTTGACAGGAGAAAATGGTGGAGAAAATGAATAAAGCACAGGTGTTAATCCTCATGTAACAATCGCTGGTGTGGTTGGAGGAAGTCATGACCCCCCAAAAATTTATATAATTTACATTCAGTTTCTGGATGTGAAACTAAAGTCTCTACTTCTACTATTGACCCCACACTGTACAGGGATTTTTATAATGTTTTGTTGTGCTGGTCATGGTTCTCTATCAAATATCAAACTCATCAAATGGAGTACCAAGTTAGATTTCGTGATCTTGAACTCCACCCACCAGAGTGTTTTTCTAATTTTTTCGAGATATGCTTAATGAGATCATTCAGAGTTTAGGAACTTTTTCTCACATTTGGTTGGGCATTAGTGCATCCAGTTTAGAAAGCAACATTAACTTACCATTCATATTACTTTCTGAACTAAGTATCCAAAGCATAGTTGATGCTTTTTATGCTGTTGCCCAATTGAAACGTGAGTTTCTTTTTGCAAATGATCTTGTCTTCGATGTTGTACTGATTAACATCTGTAACAATGGTGGTGGAATAACCAATGTTAAAAGAAGAACGCTGCTTAGCCTGGATGAATTTGTGAAAATAAAAAAGCTATTGTGAAAATTACCAACAAAGACAATCTTTGCATGGCCCAAGCACTTGTTCTGGGTGTTTCTGCACTCACTGATGATGCCCAAACATACAGACAAGTGCAGTTATATCATAAATGTTACAAACAAAGAGGGCTTTAACTCTCCACAAAATTGCAGGGGTTCTGCTCATTTCTTGTGGTATTCCAGAAGCAGATCTCTTTCAAAAGCATTTGACTCCAGAATACCAAATCGTAAGTTTTTCAGCAGATGCTGATTTTTCAGTGGTATTTTGTGGTCCAAATGCAAGTAAATAGATCTGTCTTTTGTACCGCAGCTCTCATTATGATTTTGTGCATAGTATGCCAGCTCTGTTTGCAGGTTTCTATTATTGCCCCAGCTGCTTAAAAACATTCAAAGAATAAATCCATATGCAAATGCATAGATGTAAAAATGTGTGTACCTGATGCCACACAAATGCTAATCAGTGTGCAGAACCTTCTTTTGTGTGAGTGATGCAATAGATTTTTCTAGGGCGACGAATGTCTGAATTTGCACATAATAATATTTGTTCAAAATTCCGTCGTCGTGGACAGTGTTGGGTACTTTCTCTACAGATAAAAGCCACGTCTGCCCACCTAAAAATTTCTGCAGTCACTGCAAGTTAGTTCACCCAAAACAAATGTGTTTTGTACAAAAATTGGAGGTTTTGTACAAAAATCTGAAATAAGGAGATTTTTATGATTTTTTGACACAGAGACTATTGCTAAAAATCATTGTAATGTTCCGGTATTATGTATAGCTGATTTTGGTAGTCACGAAAGCAAGTTCTGTGGTGAAAACTGTGTGGATCAGTTTCTAGATGAGTTGTTTTCTGTCAAAAATATCATGAAACGAGGACAAGATGACAGGATCCTTCAGACTGTCAAACCAAAATACGAAAATGCCAGTGTGATTGCACACAATTTTCGTGGTTTTGACAGGTACTTTATTTTGGAATATATTTTCAAAAAATTTCTAACCCCGTGTAGTGTTTGACAGATTGAAGATACTTGCTATCTATTATGACCCATTAAACATATTTCTTTACAGTTTTTCCTACATTAGTGTTGCTTTTAGTAAACTACAAGCCATGTTCGATCTCCCAGAAGTTCGTAAGGGTTTCTTTCCTCATAAGTTTCACACATCCGATTCTTTGGATTATCATGGAGTCATCCGCAAAAAATCTTATTTCCAGCCGGAATTTATGAACAAAGAAACTCGTACAGAGTTCGAGACTTGGTACGAAAATCGGCTAGACACTAAATACTGTCTGAAAGCGGAACTTTTAGCTTATACGAAAGATGACGTGCATGTTTTGCATGACAGTTGCCATACTTTTTGCACTCTCTTCATACAGCTCACCCAGATTGATCCCTTTCTCCATGACATCACAGTTGCAGTAGTATGTTTGATAGTATTTCTCCAAAACATTTTGAAACCTAACACATTGGCCATGCTTCCTGCTTGGGGCTACATAAGGGCAAACGTGCAAAGTCGAAAGGGTTTGGTTTAGCTCAAGAACAACAGAACCACATAACCATACAACATGCACGATCTGTGGGAGGGGTCTGCATCGGACCTTATTTTGTCGATGGGAAATGTGGAAGCTTAATTTATGAATATTACGATTGCTTCTTCCATGGGTGTCAAAATTGCTATAGAGCAAAAACTTACCAACCACACAGAAATACAAACATGATAACCCTTTTTGAGCAAACAAAGGATCGCAAAAACTATTTTCATAACCAAGGATTCGATGTGATCTCAATTTGGGAATGTCAGTTTAATACAGAAATTTCTGAAAACACAGCCTTGAAAAACTTTATTGCTGTTCTTAATATTCCAGATCCCATTTAACCTCACAGTGCTCTGCATGGTGGCAGAACCGACTGCTACAAAATGTATCACAAAATTCAGTCAAAAGGGGAAGTTATTCGCTATTTGGACTTCAATAGCCTTTATCCATGGGTAATGAAATACCATGTATTTCCTATGGGGCATCCCGAAGTTATTCTCGATAATTTTGACTATTCCCCTGGGGAATACTTTGGTATTTGCCATGCAAAAGTGGAAGCACCTATCGATCTCTTTTTACTGGTTTTGCCCATCACAGTTAACGAAAAATTTATCTTCCCCCTGTGTGGAAAGTGTGCATCTGAAATGGCCCCATTGTGCTCTCATACGGACTGATCTTTTACAGGTTATTGGTGCACTCCAGAATTAGATTTAGCACGTGCTCGCGGTTATAAAGTTATAGAATTTTACGAGGTGTGGCATTTTTCTCAAAAATTTGAATGGGAAGAAAACTTCTTTGCTCACTACATTGATACCTTTCTGAAGCTGAAACAGGAAGCAGCTGGATGGCCTGAAGGTCAAAACTGACAGGCTCATCTGGACGAGATTTTGCTAAGGGAAGGTGTTATGTTAAATAGTGAACACGTTAGTAAAAACCCTGGTAAACGTTCACTTGTTAAGCTTTGTTTGAACTCTCTATGGGGAAGGCTTGGCATGAGAATGTTAAGAACTCAGACCCAGGTGATTTCCTCTTATGAAGACCTCATAGAACTTTTTTTAGATAACAGCAAAGTTATCCAAGATGCCAGGTTAGGTTCAGAAGAGCAGACGTTGGTTGCCTACTCTCCTATTGAAGGCAATGAGCCTGAAAATAGGAAAGGGAATGCTGTGATCTCCTCATTTGTAGCTGCCTACGGAAGGATAAAGTTATATGAGGTCATGGAGCCTTTGCAAAGATGGATTTATACACAGATACCGATTCTGTCATTTTCAGTGAAAAACGGGCGATTACTCACCGTCCACTGGTGAGACGGTGAGTAAATAACCTCGGGGAGCTAGGTGACGAACTCGATGGTGACTTTATAGTTGAGTTTGTTACCACGGGCCCCAAATTTTTCTTTTTTTCTTCGAATTTAAAAGAAAAAATTCGTCTTGGCATGATCACTTGGTGACTGTGATATAAAAAAAAATCTTGAAGGGGAGATTTTTTGATATTAAAATCAATTATATATTTGTTTTTATATGATCTCTGATTATATAAAAATAATCACAGTCTAATTATGTTATGATTTTCGATATGTTCACAGATCTATTTACATGCATTATTTCTAGAGCCACTCGGTCTGGAAAAACAACATTCGCGTTGCTCTCATAGAACATTGTAATCAACTAATCAAACCACCACCAGAGCGAATCGTTTACTGTTACAATGAAAAACAGGATAAATTTAAAAAATTTACCAACATAAAATTCGTGAATGGTTTGAAGTTACCTGAATTTGTTTCTAATCAGAGAAATTTACTCATAGTCGATGATTTGGTTCACGAGGCTAAGGACAGCACGGAAATAGCTGATGTTTTTATAAAAGGTTCACATCACCGTAACCTTGGTGTCATTCTGCTGAAACAAAATTTATTGTGTAAGGGTACACATTTTCGTACAATTTCTCTCAATAGTCATTATGTTATTGCTTTTAAAAATCCCCGAGACTCTTTACAGTTTTCTCATTTAGCTTCCCAAGAATTTCCATGACAAACGAACGTTTTAGTTCAGATTTATAAAGATGCAACACAGGAACCAAACTCATATTTACTTTTAGACTTTAGACAGGAAACACCTGATATTTTACGCTTAAGGTCACGGATTTTGCCAGGAGAAGAACCCAATACAGTATTTATCCCTGAATGGCTGATAGACATAAACGCTATGAATATCTCATCAAGTACTTATCTCATTCCTCTCCAAAACAAGCAAATGATGCTTTAACACTTTCATTGCCAAGCTGAAAATTGGAATTTCGTGTGGTGGCCAAATTTTTTTTATTTTTTTTTATTTAGTTAGCGACGTCCACGCGATAACGCGTGATCGGCAACGAACATGTTAAAACACTGCACTTCCAATCAAATCACCACACTCTGTCAAATCTGCAAAAATGTTTTATGTTGAAATATTCCACTAAAACATAATCAGAAGTCAAGCCTACGAAGGAAAAAAAAAATTATAAGAGCACTAAGTAACAAATCGCTTCTCTTCATTACTAGAAGAAAACTAGTTTTACAGCACGAGGGAGCACTGTTCCCATTATTAGGCAGTATCATTGTTCCTTTATTGAGTTCGCTTATTAGAAAATGAATATGTTTAAAAAATTTACACTACTCCATTCACCAGGGGAGCGTGAACTGTACACATTAAAAGATGAAATGAGTGCCATTTTAAAAATAAGAAATAAACATGCAGATGAAAAAGTAAAAGCATATTTAAATGTTCTGCAAAAGTATTTCGATTTGAAAAAAACAGTTGGCTCACACAGAAGGTGAGCAACAGGAACATAGACTGCCACGTCCAGAACTTTCTCTGAACAAACCGAATACCCAGAACCATTCCCATCAACCATCAACATCAGCCAGTCCGAGTGAGGAAAATGCTTCCACTCCAATCCCTGCCCGCAAGAGAGCTCTAAGAAGTACCAAATTCATCTCTTTATCTCCTCGAAAGCAGCGTGGGAATAAGAAACTGGTACGGAAAAAATGGTAAGTGAAAAAAAAAATTGTTTTTATTTGTTTTTTATTTTCAGTAAATGATATGTAACGGCATAAGTTACTACAATATCATTTAACCACAAATCCTTAGAATAACATTTGCTAATAATATTTTCCATAGAATGACCACGACATCTCAATATTAAAAAATATTCACAATGCAAAGCACCCGCGATAGATTCCTTAGCTTGTACAGCTACAGAATTATAATGCCATTTATTAGTGTTGATATTCAGAAAGTTAACAATATCGTTTTCAGGTGGACGACCGAAGCTATCGAAAAAATCACCGTGTTTGTCTTTAATATAGATAGCTTGTCAATGTTGTCCTGGCAACCAGGTCGGATCTGTGTTCACGACGAACATCGACTGTTGTTTTCTGATCGAATGTTGTAGCAATTCATCACGAGCACAAACTCCTAAACCCACTTTTCTTGTGGTGGGTTCTAACTCTAGTATGCTTACTAATTGTTCAGTGTTCATAGTCCAGTAACACAGAACGATCCTTTGTTACGGATAACGTACACTCAAATTCTGCATAAAGAACCACTGTGATGTTTTCAGGAAGAGGTTGAGCAAATTTGACTTCGAGTCGCACACTTCCTCTTCTTAATAGGCTGACATTGGGGGGATAACTGCATTTTGATCTGGCGATAAGTCAGATCCATATAGAACGTTTCCCTTTACGTATTCCTCATAAGTTCCATCTGTTTACATTAGCGATGTGAACAGTGACATGTAACATCTTTGTTTGTAACATGCCTTTCTTTGAAGTTCGGAGTCAAAGGTTGTGAGAGATACTGAATGCCGGCAGCTGTCACTAATAGAAAATTCAGATTGAAATGATGAAAATTAAATGGATTTCTGTTGAAAGTGCCATTAAATCCATCACTAGCGACCAGTCCAATAATTAATCTACATGGTATTTCACCTAGATACGGATTGTCTCGTGTGGTATCAGACATATCCTTGGGAATCGAAAAATAAGACACTTCCACACGATTGATGGGATATATCATGTTTGACTTGTCTAACACAGACAGGTGAGCCAGTTGAATCTTTGGATTTATTTTGATTTTGGTACCAAAAGTGTAGCCTCTTCAATTTGCATTTTAGCCTTAGATCAGCATTTGCAGTCAGTAAACAAAATTCGGAGGAGAACTGCGAACCATACGAACACGAACAGTACCGTTGTTGATCAAGTACCGGTCTTGATGCATGATGCCAGCGTGTATTCGCCGAAGCATCTCGACACTTTTCGATTGGTTAATTCGAGCTTGTCGTCTACGCTTCCCACATTCACTTTTGGTAAACATATCACTAACATTAGCCACATCATCTTTAACAAATAGTTCATTTATCAGTTGACTGTTTTTAGCATCCCTCTCATAATTTAGTAGGTTTTCAATATAAGCCATATAAGGATAGGTGTCTGATGCCACATTCACTAGTTTATCTTGGAGAAAAAAGTCAATTTGACTGAACAGGAAATGGAAAAAATTATTCACAACACCAACTGAAGAATCTTCGATAGGTTTATCATTGTCATTGTCAGTCATGCGCACACGAACGCGTAGGTATGATTTTCCCAAATCCAAGTATTCTTCAGATATACCTGGTATGCAAAACTCCACAGGACCTCCACTGTCAGTACTGGATATTGGTTGGTAGGTGACATAAGAACTTCTTTCCACATACATGTTGACACGAGGGTGGGAAAAAAGATCTAACTCTGACATCATATCCTCAGCAAAAGATGTCATCTCGCTTGCGCTTTTTAGTATTCGTTTTTTTTTCTTGCTTCCTTGACCTCTCTGAAATAATCGGCTCTGAGCGTTTACAGCAATGGTTTTCCCAGCTTCTGATGCTCTGTTTATAAAGGCTCGACGTACAGGTACCCCTTCCAATACATCTCCTATCATACGCTGACCGGCTTTTAAGGCTTGACGACCAACAAATTCAGCTGCAGGTTTTAAAAGTGGACTTAGAAAGGAGAAGGCACTTCTGAAAATGCTACCTAATCCGTACCCACGCTGTATTTGGGGGCCCGTGAACATTTAATCCCCACCTGCCTTCATTGTGTAATACATGAGATAATCAGTCATCCTTCACTTGTCGGAACTGTAATTTAACTATTGTCTTGCCGCCACGAAAGTGGAACAACTCGCCGCTGTCAGAACGAATTTCAATGCTAATTGACTGAAATGTTTATTTTCGTAACGGATAATAATCAGGTTGAGCAAAAACAAAGGAACACTTGGTGCTGCACTGAACAACTCGTATCAATGGTGCACATGTATCACCAACTACCTGTTCTTGGATTAAATCAGAATAAACAAAATATGCGGCTTCACCTCTCTTTATATCAACTGGATATTTCCCTGTGATTGTACCTTTCTGTTTAACACCAATCTGATTAAAACGCAGTAGAAGGCCCAAACCTGAGGCCTCCTTGGGAAACAACAAGTTGTAATCTTTTGGGACTGTCAGAGAAATGATGTTGTTTGGGTCCTTTTTTTCCAGTAATCACAGAACTCACATCAAATACTGTTTGAAGAAGTTCAGAGGGTGAATTGTAACTGCCGGGAATCTTGCACGCTTTGTAAAATCATTCTTTAAACTTTTCGAAAACTTTATTTCCTGTGATGTTTTTGTAGTCGATATTGTTGACTCCTCCTCGTCCTCCAACTGCACGTATCATATGAACCTCATCGTAACCGGAATCGATGTTATTAAATTTTCCCGGAAAATGAATTTCGACAAGAGCAACTTCCCATTTACCTTTACGTCTGATCTCGTGTGGTAATTCCACTTGAAATTTCGTTTGCGTGTTTGTAGGAAACATTTTCATACTGGCGTTACTGGGAAGGATTAAGTAAAACATCTTCGCTACGAACCCAAGAATTATACGATGAGGGATAACCGAGCCACTTAACAAAAAAATTAAGCTTTCCTTTCTGTTTGCAGTGTTTAAGTACTTGTTTGATTAGATACACATCTTCCGGAAGTTCATTGGGTGTATCAGCCTTTTGCAGTTGAAGTTCATAGAAAGTTCACTCCACTATCTCTCCGTCCCGACTGCGAACTCTTTATACTACAGGGTTTCTATTAATAACCTGAGAAAGAGTGAACAATTCTCGTATCCAGTTACCCCAATACCCCTTTCTAAATTTGTAGGTATCACCACTTAAAACGAAACTATCACCTACTTGAAATTTTGGTTTCGTAGTCTCCTCTTGGATTTCGTACAAATATTTCCAAACACGATCCTCGTTGTGAAGGTTAACTTCCGAAGGAGCCATACCGATAGTGCGGTGTTGTGTGAGGTTATAAGTATGTACAAGGGTCGGCAAAACCTTTGTATAACTTTTGCTTTGAGTATACGTCATCCATTTGTAGATCTTTGTTTTCAATGTTCTGATAAATCTTTCTGCAATGAGTGCTTTCATTTCGCTCCTGGTCATGTAGAAATGAATACTATGGTTCTTAAACAATGCACGAACTTTCTTGTTGCAAAACTCTTTTCCTTGATCAGTGTTTAGCTAACATGGCACTTCCTCTTTAAAAATAGACTCGAAAGCATTAAGAATAGCGTCTGCTGATTTCTTCTTCACTGTTCGAACCCACGCAAATCGGGAAAAACAATCAATACACACAAGAAGGAAATACACCCCCCCATTCTCTTTTGCATGGGATGACATATCTGCCAAATCACATTGAAAAGTGTGTAAAAGTGTCGGGACTTTGATTTGATTGGTTTAAACTTTCTTCTAATGGGTTTATGTCTCACATACGTAGGCTGTGTTGCTAACCAACTTTTCACAGTTTCATGTGGCAAATTTATGTTTCTGTAAAGTTTTGATACTTCCAAAACTAACTGCTGTATTAAGATTATAGTAATCTGCTAACTTTTTCATTACTATCAATGATTTTTTTCCTTGCAGGTGAAAATCAAGAACCATCGCAAAAGTGGCAGATACTTGCGTTTATAGCAGTACTGCTAATATTAGTGTACGCGGAAATTTCGATAATCATCTGGGAAGCAGTATCAAAATCAGGAAATCAAACATGCCTCATCAAAAAAATGTTACGACAAGAAAAACACCATATGCATTTGTGATATCTGTAAATTCCTATTTCTGCATATTGCATTGTAAATAATATCTGTGAAACAAATATGTGAACTTAAAAGAACAAACAGTGTCGTTGATGCGTTATGTATGTTTAAGTAAGATCACTTCTGAAATCACCTTGAATTCACACAAGATTTATTTATTTATTGAACTTTAAGATCTTAATTTTAGAGAAATCAAAATATTCGGATGAATTATGAATAAATATGAATTTGAATTAGAATATGAATGTAGAAGAAAATATGGATGAGCTATGGAAGAAAAAAAAGTGTGTGTTTGAGGGACACCAGTATATAATTAAATAATTCAGAAAAGCGAAACACTGCCGCCATCACAACTTACTCTAAGAATTCCCACTCTTTAACAGGAAAGAAATACCCCAAAATTTATTGGAAAATTAGTACAGCCATCTATAGAAGAAAAAAAAACTGCATGTTTAAGGGACACCAGCATATAATTAAATTATTCAAAAAATCCTAAACACGGCCGCCATCACGACTCTACTCTACTCTAAAAATTCCCACCCTTTAACAGGAAAGAAATGCCCCAAAATGTATAGAGGGTGGGGACCAGGAGATGTTGAGACAGTTGAGTGTGGCAAGTGCAAGAATAATGATTATTATGGGAGATTTTAACTACAGTATATATTGGGGCGAGGAACATGCATGTAGCAATAAATGAATGGAATTTCTAGAATTATTGAGGGACAAATGTCTTAGGCAACATGTAACAGAGGGAACAAGAGGTTCAACAGTTTTGGATTTGGTCATAGCATCAGAAGAGTTGATAATAACTGAGTTATATGGTTTTGACATGGAAGATGAATAGACATGCAGGAGTATCAAAGAGACGGGGAGTATTGGAAAATTAGTACAGCCATCTATAGATAACCAAAGACAAAACATGACGACAATGAGGGATGTGTGTCACCCTGGGAAAATTCCAGGATATGTTATCTCAAAAACATCGCCCGCAATTCCATAGCCAAACCAAAACACCATGTGATATTACAGAGAGACATATGGTCCCCAGAAATTTCCAAACACAACGTCACGATTCTTATATCTCTAAATAACACCCACAATGCTTTAAACGAACCAAACACACGACGTGATGTCCCTGACAGATGAGGGCCCCAGCGAAATTCCAAACATTCCAAACTTTATAACAACAAACATTCACGTCATGATTCCTTATCTTATCTTGATCTTGATCTGATCAGAAGTGTCCCACCAATCACGACACAATTCCTTATCCAGTAATATATCTCCCTTTTCCATTCAAAACAATAACGTCACTTATTTACAACTAACAAATGACGTCACTTATCTTCGTCTGATAATAACACACACCTACGACTCGATTCCTTATCTTATCTTGATCTTGATCTGGTTCAATGTGTCCCACCAATCACAACACGAATCCTTATCTGTACCATCACCCATAATTCCATACGCGAACCAAAACAAAGGAACTTACGTCACTGACACATATGGCCTCAGGGAAATTCCTAACATTCCAATCTCATGACGTCACGCCCACAATGACGTGATCATCTCAACAACCAATCACGTGTGGTTTAAAGTGACCCACATCCTACTATTGTTAAATATTTTGTGCAACTTGGCCCCTACACGCCCAATTAAAAAACCTAGTGAAGAATCACAAAAAAAGAACGAGCAATTAATCTTGAAACGAAGTTGCAAGTTCAACGATAGTGACGAAGTAACTACAAGGTCTTATCAGTGACTGGAAAAGCTACTTCCATCATGCATAGAGGACCTGAACCAAAAGCGCATACCCCTTAGCACTATGACCATAACCGCTAAGGCCCTAAGTCTCTTCAACATGTTGAAGGAAAAAGCAGGTCCAATTACGACTACGAATTTAACCCTTCTTCCTGTTGGTTCACGAGATTCGAGCAGAGTTTTGCGCTGCGATATAATGTGAAAATGAATTGGAGTCTGCAAGTGCCGTGAAGTTTGTGGAGAAATTTGATAAAATTATTACGGAGGAAATTTATTTGCCACAGCATATATTTAATAGATGACACGTTGCTTTGGAGAAACAAATGCCCCACCGGACATTTATCCACAAAAAACTAAAGTCTATGCCTGGTTTCAAAGCTCTTAAAGACCGTGTTATGATTCCGTTAGGGGCTAATGTAGCTGGATATAAACTAAAACCATTCGTGATATGGCACATGGACCCCAATGTTGAACGCTACGTATTAGTAGAAAGGAAAGTACATGATGCATTTCCTTGCTATAAATAAATTTATCATGAAAAGAAGAAGAGGAATAAGCAAAGAACATTGGATATTTTCATAAAAAAAAAAAAAGTTACACCAGAAGAGCCGCAGCCTTGTCCTTCACATAGGGAAGATAATGAAGATATGATTGTGGAGGAAGATTTGGGTGATTTCTCCTATTTTATAATGGCAATAATACATAGTACAGTTTTATAAGGCTTAAAAATTAAAATGACAGTATACTTATTACGGTTAAGTCCCTAACCCCTATAACTGTGTTTGTTTAATGTATCGACTTACGTCCTTCCTGATGGAACGGAACTCCGACGTAAGTCGAGGGATGACTGTATTTCAAGTTGTTCTCGTTTACTAAGTCTCAACGCCACCCAGTTTTTAAAACGATCCCTTCATGAGTATCTTAAGATGTTATGGAACGGGATATTTCAAAGCAGGTGATTGAGTCATGTTATTTTCGGCTTAGGCTAATTCTCGAACCAATCAAGTAATAGTGTTATACTAGTTGCATAATGAAGTTTAAATTTAGTCTTTAATGAAAGAGGAGATTTCCCTATAGGACCATAATTTATCATTAAATATAATGGCTAATTTTCTTCTAATTTTGCCGTAGTTTTGTTTCTAGATTCTAAGATATTTGGAAACTCTTCAACAGTTTGTAGGATTTGATTAATGAGAGGTTGATGCTTTCAAAATCTACAAATATTATTTCGGAATTGTTGGTATTCGTATCACATTCACATGCATGTCACCTTCTATAACTCCGGTATATGCGATAAACAAATCGTTTGTTATCAGAGATTCTAGCATTGCATGTGGGATCTTGAATTAATTTACTCGTCAGGATGCATGTAATTAATCAAGTTATCCTTTTAATCAATAAAATACAGTATGAATTATAGATTTATCTCTCGATCTACTTCTGTGAGTCTTTAGTCATAGAGGAAGATCGATAAAGAAAATTTAAAAATTTTAATTAGTGTAAATTTAAACCCTTTTAAAATCATCTGCTGTACTTTCAGCAAGGATAATAAATGACTTTCAGTTCTATTAAAAAGCTGTCTCTAAGCTAGCAAATGTTTTCTTTTAAAAGTAATGAAGCGTACTAGTTCTTATTTCACCCAAGCCTGGGGAAATAATTATGATACATATACGGAAATATTACTTCTACCATTGTATTATTCTCACTCTCATTTATTATCGACGATTCTGTTTGATTATGAAAGACAAGTCGAGGAAGGGAATAATTTTCATAAGGGTTTTTCATATGATGAGTTAGTCAGCCATATGGTGGTTGTAGGGTTTTTTCCTCCTTCAATTTCGGTTTTTCATCTTGCAGTACAGAAAAACCAGTTGGTAAAACACAACGTTTTCACACCATATTGAAGGATGGCGTGTAGTCCAGCGTTTAGAGCACTCAGTGTAAGTGATCTTGAAGCATGATATGTTTGAGCACTGACAGATTTGTCGTGTGGGTAGGATGAGTTGCGAGTGTTATTTATGTTATTTATCAGAAAAACTGCTGATGGGATTTGAGGTCAGTGAAAAAAAGGTCTTTTATATATATGAAATGGAAGGTGGTTGAAATAGCAGAATTTTGAGGAATACCAGCATTAATCGGAAAATACAAAGAAAGAGAGCGAGAGAGAGAGAAACATTCTCTTCTGCAAGATACTTGATTCTACTGCAAGGCAACACTGCTCCGAACCTGAGTTGTACTCAACAGCAGGCAAGAGGCCCGCACCACTCTACAGAAGCTCAACTCTGCATGGTGCTGGATATAATCCCACATTAATCGCCCTCTGGGAGATTAAGGATCATTCCTAATAAGAGGTCATGTTATTATCAATGGAATAGTACTGATAATAACAACAAATAAGTCTTGTGATAATATTCTTACTATCGATGAACGCTGTATTCCTGGAGACAATGAGATTAGACTACTGCCGAAGCAACTAAAACTATGAGGCCATTTTATTATGTCTGTTAAATGTGTATGTTTTTTGCTGCTCTGTCTGTACAGGAGGATGAAAAACTCTACCACTCCGTATGAAACTATCAAATTAGCTTCAAATGAAAAAAAAAACATCAAAGTCCTTCCCGAAATCCGGTTTGAAGGACATGCGTGCAATTTCACTCTCAGGCGATTATTTGAATTAATTTGAAATTAATTGAATGGAAGAAGCCATATTTCAATATACAAGTAACATAATGATGTATCCTTATGATAAAAGAACTCAGAATTAGAGAAAATGCCGCATGTTTTTTTCCTGCTAGGCAGTAATTTTAATGGACAAGAAATGCTATTCTGCTCATCCTCATTTTTCCTAAGTGAAAAGAAACAAAAATTTGCACATGAATATTTTCACAAATAACCACTTGAATATGTTTGCAGGCAACATCCAGTTTCCTAGTAGAATCGCAAAATACGCAGCAATATAAGACATGGATGTGCATTACGTATTATCCCATAAGAAATATTATACACTCCCTTATTTGGTATATAAAATGTCATGCATTTTTGAAGAGTAACTTCCTATATCAATCTCGATCTTTATTTCTACTGTTCGAGCTATGGTTGATGAAAATTCAATAATGGTAATAATGTAGAGAGTGTTTATTCGAGACAAAGAGATTCGGAGTGATAATGTACGACTAAGTACAATCAGTAATTTGCACGGAACAGTCTAACAGTTGAACCAACTATCCTGAATAATTAGATAGAGTGATCAGATGGATAATTTCATCCGACTCTTACAGAACCATGATAGAATTCTTTGAACTTTTTAAAATCCTGAAAAATTGTTTCAACTTATTAAAGGATCTTGTAGTGATCCTTCTCATAATGCATAGTATTGCAAATGTGCGATAAGGTAGTGTGCAGTTTAGTCGAATGATATGGAAGTCAACTGCTTCTTTATACAAGTAGTGAAAATATTTCCCAATCAAACTTTGGCCGACTCACTCTTGGAAAAAAATATGCATGAAAAGAACCTAATTTATTATAAAGTATAACTTAGACCAGTTTTATTTTTGAACGATACCATTGCTGATGAAAACAGAAGTATTCCTCTAATTTTCCAATTTCTTTAGGTACTTTCTTTGAAATAGGGACAAATGAAAATGTGTCCTTGATTACTGAGCTAGACAGTGAAGGATTCCAAATCAGTTTGTTAGTTTATGTAAAATTAAGATGATTTTGACAAAGCCACGAGGTATCTGAAAATTCATAATTTCTTAGGTTCATTCTTATAAGGAAAAGATCGAAAAATGGAAAGAGACTTTCTCTTTTCATTTGCCTTAGAGACTTCTCTATGAAAACCATCTCAGTACTCCTTCACCGAAAATCGCTTAGAAAATTTCCACTGTAACGAAAGAGAGTGGTGGTGCATAAAGGAAGCGAATTAAGTTGTTAAGCGTGAAGGAATGAAGACGTCAGTTTATGAGAAAATCAAGGGCATTCTTGAAGGTTTACGGACAACATTCAAGCACATATGTTCCCACTTTTTTACGAATTTCAGATTCATTTGTAACAATGTATATTGTAATAATTTGTAATAATATATCGCCTATAGTCCTTTAAAGACTTACTCTAGAATATCAGAGCATCCTTGTATATTACAAATAGCGCGTCTCTCCAGTTTTCTCATTTTTTCTTATGTTATCTTTAAATGCGATGTGAAAGCTGGTTTTCTGTATAAATAAATAAGCCAATGACGATGTGTATGGCATGGATTTCGGGTAGACAGTTTCATCCTTTGTTAATTAGTCGTTTCATTAAAAGACCAATGTATCTGCTTGGAGGTGCTCAATTTCACATAATATGTTTGTTTAGAATGACAAATATATAATAACAGAACTCACGTTCATTAGCGGAACTAACGACAGCGATTTCTACCTTAGCCTGTTAACATTCCATTGTGTACTGATATAAACTGGCGCTTCTGCAAAGATGACACATATTAAAGGATTTTAGTTGACGCATACACACACACTAGTTTGTGAGCTGTGATTCAGCAGAAAAGAAGATCCAAAACGTCAAGGAAATAAGAAAATCAGTTCTGTTCTTATGTGAAACCGCTTGATTATTCATAAGAAAGTACAGACACAGCATTCCACAAATGACGGTATGACAGACGTGAGATTCTGTGGTGCCGCTCCCACCGACGTGCTTGTTTGACTTAGCTGACAGTACGTTGCCTGCGGCCATTCTCAGAAGAATTTCTTGAAAGATATGCTGAGGTTTTCTGAACACTGCCTTTTCACTGTTTGCTGTAGAGTGGCAATCAGAGTGGGCGCATGCATCTGAATCGATAGGTGCTGCACTAGTGCCGATATTTCGACCCTTCCCTCAGCGACAACATTACCCAACACTTCACTGGGCGAGGAAAACGTTCTTAATTCTCTGAAGTAGGGCTGATTGTGATGAACTGACTGCGAAGACAGGACAGCTCGCTAAGGAAGCTTATTCACTAATATTATAAAATGTTTTGATCAAATTCGCACTCTTCTTGATCAAATCTGCAGTACTTGAATATCGGCTTGAAATAAAGGCGTTAAAATATGCGCTAATTAAGTTTTATATACTAAGCTGTTTAACTGCAGTTTTATTAAATTAGAATATTTCTGGAAAATACACATATCAGTTATCATTGACGACGGATAAAAAGGTTTCACCAAAAGAGAAAAAAGAAATCTACGGTAAAATTTATGTTACTTCACTGGCCTTCCTTCAATGTAAAATATTCTACTTTTATTTTATAATTTTTTTTATGAGGAACCGATCCTCGTGAGGGTGGTCACTAGTACTGGTACCATGGATGAGAAAGAAGGAACATGTCCACATTTATCTTTAAGAGCTGTAGATTGTATTCCTTGCGAAACACATAAGACAGCTGACTGTTCCAGTGGGAAGCAGTGGAAAGGATGAGCGAAGAGGAGAAGAAATTTGTTCTGTTAGTTTAAAGATGCACTGTAAGGGAGTGTTGGTTAGTTACCGCACGCGTTTGAACTGCTTTGACAGAGTGTGGGGATATTATTAATGCTAAATCTGTTGAACAGTGGCCATAGACGTTTTTGTAGAAGATGAGAGCAGAGAAAACTGAGAGCCTGTGTGAAAATGAGTGAAGTGTATTAGTCAGTGAGGGGCGATTGATCCGTGTGTCATTTTCTGTACAGAGTCCAGTATCTTTAGGAAGCTCTTAGGGGCACCACCCCAGGTATGGGAGCAATATTCAATAGTCCGACGGATATGTGAATTCTATAAAGTAAGCTGTTGTTTGGTATTAAAGTAACGCCTCGAGCGAAAACGAAAACTATTTTTTGGAGTCAGAGGAGGAAATATTTGTAATATGTTTGTGATAAGAGAGTATTAAGGTTAGTGAATTTTTACCCCCATCTGTCTTATTACTACTTCATTTAACCAGCAGCCTATTTTAATGCAAGTCAAAATTAGTGGACGAGTTAATGAAAATCACACACGTCTATAAGATCCTGTGCTTTTTGTTTTTCATGTAGATTATTTTAGTAACGAAATTATAAGTTCAACAGCAGAATAATTATTAAGCGAAAAAAGAATTTGAGAACATTGTTCAAATTATAACAGCAGTTTGAAGCAGTTAAAATGCCGTTTAACCATAACTATTTAAATTATGTTCATTGACAATCCATAACATAATAATGTTTCCGTATTTAGTGAAAGTAAAACGGTAATTATTTCATGCTTAATTAGTGAAGGCTAATTAAAACGAACGATGCGAAATATTCATACATTTGTAGCACTAAATATTTCATGTACTAATGAAAAATTTCACAAGATCTATTAAGTAAATGTTCCAACTGACTTGACACAGCAATTTCGAAGTGAATGGTTTTACTTTTTGAAGTCAGATTCTTTAGTTGCTTAGCGAACGCCAGGTGATGAAGTCACGAGGTATGAGTATTACGTCAAACAGTGGGATTGGTCTACCAACCTGTTTGCCTAGCTCAGGAATTAAAAACTCGAACTACTATGAAGAAGATTATTTTCCAAATTTTTGAGCATTTTTCGGATTTCTTCTGCACTGCCTTTGTGGCAACTCAGCAGAAATCTTTGTTCAGAATCAGGATCAGACAATCGCAAAAAGAACTACGTATTCTCCATTTAGCACACATGAGAATCTTTGTCTATCTTCACACCCTCATTATTCGATGTTCTGGAGAAGTTTAGAAATTTCGATGTGTTGCACTTGACATTGCCCGGAAAGACCAGTGTTCAAATCCCATCGATCGTAAACAAGCCTACACAGTGGCTACTTAGATGAAGATGAATGTGCCAGCCTCATATGGATGGAACAGAATTTTTCCATGAGAATAGATAAACCGACCAGAAAGATCGCACGCAATAAAGACCTAATATACCGCCGTTACAGCCTTAGTTTACGTGAGCCGTAACTTTGCACAACCCAAGCCAGCTTTTGACATTTTGGATCTCTTTCTCTCTCTCTCTTCTTTCTCTAACTAAATCACTGTGGGTCTCTCATAGATCATAATGGGGGATTTTCAACTTAAAAGAGAGTACCCGGTCTCATACGTGGCGATAGGTTTTTCCTTCTGGAAAGTTCTTTTTTTTTTTTTTTCCCCTCTTCATTTTATTTAACCCATGTAACCATGTAACCAAGTGATAAGTCCTACATAAATAACAGTGAGAAATGAAATCAAAAAGGACTACAACATACAAACCTTCTCGATTTTGGTTTTTGGTTTACGAATTGGTCGATTTGGGTTCCAACTTCTTGCTAATTTAACTGTTCTTTTTAAATCTTTGAATTCATTATAATGCTTTAAGTTGAAGGGATATCATTCAAACAAAAAGACTTTATTTATTTATTTTTTTATTTTTGGAACTAAACTAAGATTTTTTTTTCTTTCTGATGTCTTTGTAGCAAAAGACAGACGGGCGAATGAATTGTTGGCGGAATTACCATATCAACATGTCAACATGTTATTTTCTTTTGTCTTGCGATTTTATGAAGCAGTGCAGTTACCAAGTTAATATGACCATTAACAGTATTTCAGTGTCGATTTCGATGAGACTGTCTGTTTGTTATTGATTTATACTTTCTTCCACTTATGCCCTTGTTTGTTTACGACTTTGCCTGTTTTCTCTCTTTCTTAAATAAACCTATGCACTCTTTACGACACTTAATTACTTTTATGTCTGTTTTCAACATGAAACTAACAATTCTTCAATAAACAGAAGGGAGAATGAGAAACGCGAGTTTTGACCTATTCTATTCTCAGTGTCCTTGTGTCCTCCTTTAACGGTGGTCAGCAGTGATGTTTGACTTCGATCTACAAGGTTTCTTCAGCAACCTGCCGCGTTAATTACCCTGGCTCATTGGAAATCGACAATGTAATTATCGGAACGCTAATGGGTGGCTTACAACCGTGGCGAGGGACTTAACTGACGGTGTAACACAATGTCAGGAATAT
The DNA here is from genome assembly GCF_054136105.1 of Typopeltis vanoorti. Lineage (NCBI taxonomy): Eukaryota > Metazoa > Arthropoda > Arachnida > Uropygi > Thelyphonidae > Typopeltis > Typopeltis vanoorti. The sequence goes on along the minus strand of NC_143553.1, from coordinate 24,413,644 downwards.
GGCGTCAGTGGCGTCACCAGCTGCTATCAACAGCTCCAGCTTCATCACGCTTACATTGGTATTCACTCGCTCCTGCTTCCATTGTTGCTAATTGTTTATTCCCTGTTTGTGCTAACGTCACCAGTAATTATTGCAGACAGGATGGGAGGTAATAGAGCGCGGAAGGATATAAGTTATCGGTAATAATTGCGTATAGCCTATAATTGTTCGGAAATGTGGTCGCATTATTAATACTCATGATCACTGAAAGTGCGCCACTCTTCTCTTGTATACAACTGGGAAAGGTATGCGATCTTTCTCTGTCTGCAGAAAATAGGATTGTAGCATTTCAGGTTTCTCATTACAAAGTATAGGAAAGATAAGCATTATTGTTCTAGAATTTGATCATCCCTGGGTCGATGGAAATCACTGTTATTAGTTAAGCAAATGCATTTGAGAACGTACTTGTTGGTGAGTTTAAAAGAATAACTGATTTCAAATTGGATGAAAAGGAGGCACATTCTAAGTGAAAAGATACGCGATCTGTTTAAGTATATAATTAGATCCGCTCTATAAAACAAGTTGAGCTGTAGTTTCTGTTAAAAATGTCAAAGATCCACAGAACAAGAACATCGTTATCACAGAGAGAAGAAAACTAAGCTAATTGTCGGTTAAAAGTTTGAAGTTTTTAGTACATTCATGTCAGGCCTTTTTTGAGTTGTGCAAAAAATGCCAACGCGCTATTGAGTAGTTTTGCCTTTTGCAAAGTACTATTAAGTGGTTTTGACCGTTCATGCATAACTTATACCAGGATTCTGTTAAGAGTGATTCTCTCCTATTTAGTATTCGGAATCTATAAATTTGTTCCAGCTTTTATTGCTTCCTGATTATTTGAAGGAGCACAAAGCGACAAATCGTGTGAAAATGGTATATCTATACTCTAATATACCTCAATGCAGTTTGATAATATTTGATATTTAGAACGCACGAAAAATGATATCCCTGTGATCAGTTTGTTTCAATATGATCTTATTGCCAAAACTTGGCAAAGTGATTCGAACTGACTATAATTTGGTACTGGCTTGGCGGAATTTAATGAAATTTGGTACTCGGGATCTCTATTAAAATTCCTCAAACCACTTCAGTTTTGGATTCAATCGGACCAGTAACAGAAATATTAATATTAGGGAAAACAAACTGAATACGGTATATAAACCAAAAATGGATAGATTTGATAAAATGCTTTGAACTTTTTACACGTCTTTTTTTTAAGCATCCCTAATGAGTTCATTGAATAATTAAATTTCTTGTAAGTAACATGATAGTTCGCAAAAGGGAAAACATCAACAATCGAAAATTCACTTCTTAACACTTTAAGTAAAAAAGTCCAAGAGATGTCTAATCATAATTCATAATGCTCATTTAACATAATGTGATAAAGAATTTTTAGAGCCAATATATATATATATATAGGGTCCTTATAGTCCTTATAAGGACTGGCTTAAAAGGGCGAAGCAAGAATGCTTTTCATATTCCCCGTTATCTGTAGAGGACAGTGTAGGGATAAGATGTTATTGAGCTATTAAAGCTCTGATCATGGCAGGAAGGTAACAGCAATAGCCGAGCCTCAGTTAGAACTTCATTGGCTACAGCATTGCCATCCATTACCCTCCAAGGGATTATCTCACTCACAATCAACCATATATAAGGTTAATTGGTGATGAATATGTCGTCCGCATCCTTTATTAATTGCTAATGTTCCCATAATATCTGATATAAAGAAATAGGAAGCAACTTTTGAGAGAATAAGCGCCCAGATAGCATTTAAAAGAATTATGAGTTTATGCGAACCTTATTTTGTATTCAGGAATATACTACATAGTTGTTACTGAAAATTCTTAGGAACTTTCTTCTCAAAGAAGCAATATTTACATGAATACCGCTATTAAGTCTGCAAACAGTTATACCTCGCCTGACACAAAAACTTCGTATAGTCATGTATATGAGAAATAACAAATTCACCAAAGCAAATTATTGGTGCACGACACCTCAGGGTTGATGAGCAGAATGTTGCTAATATTATACATTCGGAAATAACAAATACATTTTTGTACTGAAGCTTCCCATTACATCTAAGAATATTCAACACGCTGTCACGTGTTTGTTTTTCTTATAGTCAGAAACCTTTTTATTATTTATTTATTTATTTTTGCTTTTATGTTTTACAAGTGCTATTATCCGTTGTCAGCAGATTAACAGAATCAACGAAAAGAACCTGAGGAAGCACTAAATAATTCAACTTCAACACGATAAAAACTCATTCCAAAAAACAAACAAATGCGACTCTTTTGGTTTGACCTCAACTCAGGAGGTACGATTTTTCTCTCCTTTCCTCCTGCAGCCCCCCTTTCACTAGAAGTCTCCATTCAGCATATATACTAATGGCCTTTAGTGGTTCCCTTACTTTCGGACAGGAAGTGGCCGGAAGTTGAATCTGCGTCTTTCAGTTGTGGGCGGAAGTTTTACTTCCACTACAACTCTCTCGGTTGTAAACATCCAAAAAGGCCTCCGAAAGAAAAATAATTCACATGTTTTTTTTTTTTTTCTTTCGATTGGCGTCCTTAATGACTTGGCATCCTTAAAACAAACTTTATGCTGCCTTCAAATAACTCTCTAGCGTGATGAAAGCAACGATTTGGTCTAAGATTAATAAAACTTTGTTTTTCACAAGGCCAATCCTAATTGTTATTCCAGTAAACTTGTTAATAATGACTAATTAAAGTGTAAATTAAAAGTCCTGCCTGAGTTAGGACGAAGTTATCTATGGAAATTGCCTTCAAATATCTTTGTCAATAAAAAATCTTAGATACGAGGTTTTCTGAATGTACACTCATGCTGGACTTGCGAGATGTATATTTCTTCTGATTAAGAATACAAAGAAAGTACTTATTATTGCTCTTCATCTACCATAATGCAACTGACAAAATAATATTATTCCAAGCCATTAGCTTGGTTTTGAAGAACTTCAATAGTTTTAATAAAATTTCACATCCTATTGCATAATAACTCAAAGAGTTATAGGAATGAGAAATATTTTCCCTGACAGAAGATGGGAATGATATTATTTAAATACGTAAGCGCGTTATCAGCACACCCCTTCTTCCAGACTCAATTTTAATTTATATATTAATTTATTCTAATTCAACATATTCTCGTTGATATATTCCTATAAGCAAAACTGGAATTGGTACTGCTTCCATTTCGAAAATAAATCTTAAAAAATCCTGATTCTAACAAAAGGATAGAACGAGAATAACCCTCCTTCGGATTTTATAAATATATTTAATCCCTTTTCTGTAAATTTACTGTCTTATTTCTATAATGCTTAATCTATTTATTAATGTAGCCACAATAGTTGAATTTCGAATTTGAAGTAACATTCTGCGTTTTAATCAAAAACTGGGCTACTCTGCTTGGGAAAAAATTAATTAAATAAAATTAAACAAAGATATTCATAAAAAGAATATTAATATTTCTCTTAAGACTAAACTAATATTCCTAATATTCCTTTTGGGATTATTAATTTAGTCCTGAAAGAAATAATATTTCTTTTAGGACTAAAGGATTGCATTAGTACACCAGACAAGACAAAAACAAGCCTGATTTTGAAAAGATTTTATTTCTCAAAAAAAGAAAATAGCATATAATTGATGCTCCAAAGTTAGATGTTCTATACAGAAGAAATTTATTGTTATTATACATCTACCAGTCACTGAATAAGAAACTTTTATTTAATACCGTGATAGACCACCTTTCACCAGACTTATGCGATTTGGCACATAGAGTCTACAACACACGGAGTTCAGCAGAAAGTCCTTTAAGTGGCTCAGATTTCACAAAAGAGGACTTTGCTCCCAGATCGGTTTTTCGAACATGCTCGGTACATTTCCAATGGGGTTCAGATCAGGGCCTTGTGATAGCTATGACAGATGGTGGAAGTCGAAATCATGCTCGCTGATCCACTGTTAAACAATTGTTGAGCGATGGACTGTAACAGTAGCATGTCGTACATGAATCACTGTCACCTGCTGGATAAAAAGCTAACATTGTAAGATGGACTTCATCGGCCAAAATGTTCAGATATTTTTTGGAGGACATCCAATGTTCTACCAATATCAGGGGACCTGTTTTGTATCAACAGAACATGCCCCACACCATGACACCACCTCCAGAACCTTGAGTTGTGTTTACGAGACAAGCTGACTTCATTGTTTCATGCTGCTCCCGCCAAATTTTCTATCTGCCATCGGCACAGAACAAGGTGTATCGTTACTCGTTGAGTAACGATACCACATGAGATTTTTCCAGTCTTGCAGTGTCCAGTCACGATGTTCCTCACACCACTGTAGGTGAACTTTCTGGTTCTTCGAAAAAATCAGTGGTTTATTTACACGCATGCGACTGCCAATACGCATTCTCTTCAATTTACTGCGCGCAAAAAACACTGACTTTTGCGAGGTTCGGTGAGATATGAGTCGAGAAAAGTCTTCATTAAATGCTTCGATCAAGTTCTCCACACAGAATGTTCTGTTTGTCTGTACAAGCCTTCTAAGAGACGACAGTGATCTAGTTCTTTACAGACTTTAGGACCACAGTTAGACAAGCGATGAGGAATTTTTTCTACTGATTAAACACCAGGAATACCTCACCTTTTGAGAAACCAATCAGCTCTGCTGTTTTCAAAATGTGGCTGCAACCAGACGGCCACTAACGTTTTATCGACCGTCCGAAAGATTCTTTGTTTTTTCATTTGCGATCAATATTATTGACGATTACTGACCAGCAGGATTCTTAAATACAACACGTAGTGACGTACATGAACAAGTATTTTGCATATACGCTGCGTTAGTGACGTTTCCGTACATCTACATAAAGGTTTCTAATTCAATGGATGCCTTTGGCAGGTTTTTTTTGCCTCACTTAATGAAGACTAAGTGTGGTCCATCTTCATAGGCCAACGCAACATGATAACGGAACGGACTTGAATGATAAAGAAAGTCATTTCCATCTTTTATTATTCAAAACAGTATATAAATCGAAGCGAAAGGAATATATAAAAAATAAGTATGCCAGGTATGATTTTCTGCCGATAGATATTGTTTTGTGTTTTTTGCTTCATATATATTTCGTAAAATGCTATAAGTGAAATGGACGACTTCTGATATGTTAGTTGATAATTGGAGCTTCTAGGCTAAAGAAATTAAACCCTCCCCTCCCCATTTTTCTTGCTTAGATTTTCATTACATGTTAAAATAACTCATAAATAAAGACTTTTACTAGTTGTAAGGGAGAATGTGGACACAACGTCACAAAAATATATTCCCATCAGAGAGAGAAGAGTTCCATTTTTTAGCCTGAATACCAGCGACTCATCATGTCGTTCAGGCTAAAAAAATGGAGCTAAAAAAACACTAAAAACAGAGATATAAAAAGATAAAATGTGAATCATCATAGCAAATTTCACCGTGGAATGTAACTATTCACTATACCACAACTTCTTCTTAAAAAGTTCGATTCCTCGATCACACATAAATTCGATTCTCTTAGAATGTATATGACAACAACAAAATTTTATTACAATTAGTACAATTTTAGCCAGCCGGAGCACAATTTCGACATTCCGCGCGTACGAATTATAATTACATATAGTGTAACTCTATTCAGAAAAGGAATGAATCCTTTAACTCCTGCCTTGTTATCCCCGTATATCTTGCGCAAGGAATCAATAGTTTAAATTGCTCTCGCAAGATACTCAACACTGACAGAAGTAGTCCTCTTTAATGTGAACCGCCTTTTCTTTAGTCATAATTGACGATCGTCCACTCTTTTATCAAGATTCAGTATTGTTATCAAGTTCTTTCGGTTCTTAGAAGATTTTCTTCATCGATTTCATAATATTTCGGCATCTTGATTGCTCTGTTTGAAGTGCAATAAAGAGATTTTTATTTTCGGGATGTGTGTTGAGCCTATTCTCTTCTTTTTTTTTTTTTTTACCGAACTTCATAACTGTCCAACATGTCAGTGTAACAGACAGGTAGGTGATAACTTTTTTCTTTGTCCACTTCAAAGCCATTAAAGTAGCTTTTGTTTCAACAGAAGCCGTTACAATATTAAGCGAAGTGGAAAGAAACACTTGCAGTTATGAAGGTATTAGACATGGAAGGGCGAGCAACACAACCAGGAGCTTTAAATGTGTTGTCATAAAAGTCTCTTTCCTGTGGATGAGTGTGCGTGTGGGAGGAAGAAAGATATTAGTTTAATTTCTGTTATCTGCTATTACACTATTTTTTCACTTCACATATTGGCATCTTAGTAATTTTATTTTCTTCAAAAATGAATTTAAGCAGTAGATACTCTTTTTAGAGTAGAAAAGGGAAATTCTCTAAAGAAATAGCCATTATATAGATTAGAATCTAAAAAAACTTTCCTTGCACCTAAATGTGAAGTGAGGTGAGACAGCTGAGAGAAAATGACTTTTTTTTAATTTTTTAAAAACAATTTTAGGAAACACAACGAAAAACTTCGAAACTGTATATTTTTAAATACAAACATTTCACGTATAATATGTCTAAACAAACATTTTGAATACTGATAAAAATTTACAATTTGTTAAGAAGTGGGCTTTTTCTCTGAACGAAGAAGAAAGAAGGAAAGAGAGTAATTTCTTGTTGTTTCACTAGTAGTTCTATTGTTTAAAGCATGGCATATGGTAACATTTGATTTCAATATTTGTATATCTCGTTGTTAAAAATGCCGAGCTAGATCACTTTCTAATTTAGGGGTATATCGTATGCTTAATACTACATTGAAGTCATGTAAGAATTCGTGTGATTGATAATTTGATTGGCAGATAACAGTCCCACTGATTACTGTAGTTTCGAGTTTCTTGTAACACCAATATTACAAAAAAAAAAAGCTGCAACGTACTGGTGAACGTTTTCTTGTATCACTGGTGATATGATATAAGAAGTGATTGAACTGCATGTAAAATTAAAATTAAACTACAATTGACAGTAAATGCCGATATTGACCTACGGAATTCTACACAACAAATGCGATTAATGAACTACCTTACTATAAAATAAATGTAATCATCATAATTTCCCATATGTGGCCTCCAAAACATGATGGTCTATTATGTTTTCCTTTTTGCCCCTTTCCATCACAATTTTCTTCTACAAAATTCGGCTTTAGAAGAAACCGGTTACTTTCCAATACTCTAAAAAATATCTCGCATCCAAGAATATCAAGTTCCTTTATTTGAGCTATGTGCTAAGTATGTGCTAACTACCACAGTTCGTTCAGATCTTATCCTCCTCTGAGTATTTTTCTGTTATTTTCCATCAACTTATTTTATTATGCTGTCCTCTCCAATTTCGTTTATGTGAATATATCACCTTAGATTAACACTGTTTACACGCGGATTTTTTTATGTGAACCATACCCCAAAAAAGATTAGAAACTTTTATGGCATTTAATAGGCTTATAAGGCATGTTTGATTAAAGGTGAGATCTTTTAGAAACTTTTTAACGCCTTTAAATAAGAAGGCTGTGCTCTCACATCAGGTGATAGAATTCATCTATCACAAATATATTCCTAAAAATCATTACCACAGTGAGTTTTGGAACTCACAACCTGAAGATAGGAAGCGTTATCCACTCTGCCAAGTAGCGTTCTCCAGAGTTTTTCCACAAATATAAATTAAAAGTTTAAATTGGATCTCGTATACTGTTAGTCTAAGGATGGTGTAAGTTAGGTGTAGCGATGTATTAATCTTTATTGGTATAAGGTGACTAAAAATGATACCCGAAGGACAAGTCTCTACTTTAGTTCCAAACGACATTTTATTTCCGAAAAGCTGATAATTATGTATAAATTAAAATCAGTCCATTCACTGGGTAATTTATATTTGTATTGCGCTCTTTAACAATTCTTGACCCGGTATATAAAACTACAAATAGGTTGATCACTGGTATCTCTACCCGATTCATTCTCTTTCATATAAGTCTTCAGTTTCTGCTGCTGCTTTTTTTTTTTTTTGGTAAATATTTCCATAGTCATTGTTCACCAGAGGTGGTATTGGCAATATTCTCACCCTATATTTAATCTGATTCATTCTGAACCATGATCACCTTAAACATTGCTGTCAACATCCTGTTTATTTCTGCCTTGTGTTATATAATCGGTTGTAATCCAGATAAATCAATCGGTTGTAATCCAGACCTCACTATCAACTTTAGTTTCTTCATACACTCTTCTGAATTTCTTAACATGTAATGGCTGCTTTCGGTTCCACTCCAAATTCGCATACTAAAATCTTCTATGTCTTCGTTCATTTACTCCTTGCTGTACATTATGAACCTTGTTCGTATTTGTATCCTCAAAGCGGAGCAGTTTACGGATTTCTGCATTATTCAGGTGAGGAAGTAGTATAAGAATTTATTCTGATGATATTATATATTTGGAGGTTAAGAAAAGTAATTTAACATAACTACAACGGAACATTTTTGAACATGACCAGTTCGTTTTACTAATTATATTTCAAAAACTTCACCGAAGGTAGCTGATACCAGCTGTAATTGAAGTCCAGTCAGCATAGCCAGAAATCTTCTTGGAATGGACTCAATTAAGTTTTGAATAGTTTCTAGTGGAATTTTATACCACTCATCTTGAATGGGTGGTACAAAATTTGATATTCTTGAAGATATTCTTTAAGAATATCTTGATGAATATCTGATAGTCTCCAAAACTGACCAGAGTGGTTCAGTAATGTTAATATTTTGTGATTGTGCTGAGCAGAGAAAATGTTGAAGTTCCCTTTATGCTCTTCAAACCACAGCTGTACATTACAAGCTGTGTCAATGGTAAAAGAGAAAAGCGTTCAGCTGAACTGGCTATTCCTATGACCAGGCTATATAATTCGAGTCTGAACACAGGAAAAATATCGCAGATACTAGCAAACAGGAGAAAGAATGGATATGATTGAAATGTCAGAACGTATGGTAATTCCATTGCACAAGGGTGGTGAAAAGATCGATGTATGCGACTATTAGCCAATCAACATCACAGTAGTGGAGGCGAAGATTTTGGAAGAAATTAGTTAGGGCTCGCATTCAGAAATGAGTTCACACTGAATCTGCGTTTTGTAATGAACAGCATGGGTTTATTAAGGTCATGTTTTATCAACTTGCGCATATTCTATAATAATATTACAATTGAGCTAGACAAGGGGAATGGATACACAGTGATATGTTTGAGTTTTTCTAAGGCTTTTGACAGGAACAGCATGGAAGACTGTTGCACAAATTTGAGAATATGGATTTGGATTATAAAATATTAGTGTGTTTAAAACAGTGGCTGACTGACAGATATCTGGGCATGAAAGTCTGCAAGATTTAAGGTAACTAGTAGTGTACCACAAGGATCAGTCCTTGGTAAATTGTTATTCGATCTGTACATTAATGATATTGAAAAGGATTTTGCAGGCGGCATACAGCTATTTGCTGATGATGATGCAAAAGTAGGTAGACTAATCAGGAATGCTGCTAATGAGTAGTACTTGCAGAATGATTTGAATATGATGAAATTTTGGAAATGGGCAAACCGATGTCAATTTAATGTCAGTAAATGTCAAATGATGCACTTTGGCATGATTAGATATCCAATATCGTATTATATGTGGGATTATGCTAGAAGAAACTGATTAGGCTAGGGATCGTGGAGTGTTAATATATAGTAAGTTGAAGTTCAGGGCCCATGTAGAAAAGTTTGCGAATACAACTCAAAAGATAACTGCAATGCTGAAACGAAGTTTAACATGGAAAAATAAGAATATAATTTTGCTTCTTTACAAGGCCATGATAAGATCTTACTTGGACTAATGTGCGCAGGTCTAGTTTCCTAGTTTCCGTTGTGATTCTAATACAGTGGAGAGAGTGCAAAGGAGAGTGTTAAAATAACATCAGGATTGTGGAATTCTGATTATGAACACAGATTGAGAATTTGTAGACTGCAGATACTAGCAAACAGAAGAATGAATAGCGATATGATTGAGACGTACAAACTTCTGAAAGGGTCATACACGATTTCAGTTGATGGAATTTTTCATCTTATCGAGGGTTGGGAAAGGAAAGGAGGGCATCCTTGGAAGCTGAGAATGAATGGCGCTAAGAAGGGGATGAGGGCTAGATTTTTCTCATATAGGATGTGCGTGATTGGAATGGATTGCCATTGGTGGTTGTGAGTGCAAGCAGTGTCAATGAATTCAAGAATAAGTTAATGGCTGGTACGTGTAGCATGTGGCCTCCCTCGATGAGTTCCTGACTCCCTGGAAGTCACTCTTATTTTTTTAAAATTAAAATTATACTTACATATTTTGATTACATATTTACATTACATTTGATTACATGTGATACATACATAAATGCATACATACATACATACATATATTACATTACATTACATACATTTGATTACATATATTTGTTTAATTCAATGCTTTTTATTATTAAAATTATGATTAAATATTTACAATACATATGATTTACATATGATTCCATATTTACAACACATAGTTCTAGTTTTTTTTTTTTTGTAACAATGTAGTTGTTACAAATTTTTCTTTTTTTCTGTATAATGTATTAATAAGAGTTACTATATGATAAGCTTTTTTATTAAGCTTATCTGAGGATGACACCAGTTAGTTATTGTTTATTGGTTTGATTGCTGTGTTGGAAGCAGGCTGATGTTTGATAGTTTTGATATCCATTACGGCTGTTGGTAGAGAAATTCATTCACACGCACACAAGCATACACACGATAATTTTTGAAATGTCGTGAAATGTCCTTATGTCCTCAGGTCTCTTTTCTGGCTATTGTCCTTTGTAAGGTTCAGTATTCAAAAGGTAGTTTATTTAGCATGTCGACGATGTAGAAGCATCGGGTGGCCTTGCCGTAGTGATTATTATATTTATATGTGATGTAATTAGTTATCTAAGCTCTTGTTATACGGTATATGTTTCTAGCTGTCCTGTAGTTGGCATCGAAATAAAGTTTTAGCATAGTTTCATAGTGACATACGAGTAAGTGTTTCACTGTTAGTATTTTGTGTTCTGACATTGCAGTGTATATAAAGTCGGAAGTGTCTCTTTTTTCCCAAAAGATCAGTTTTGCACTGTAAGGATATTAATCTGTTTAGTTTGTAGGGTACACAGAAAGCATACGTAGTTATAGCGTAATCTTAGTATATTTTGGCAGAGTGCTTTGTATATTAGTGTTTTTAGGCGTGTGGGAACTATGTCTTTTAACCTGTAGAATTTGCCACTTATTGTTTGGAATTTGTTTTGTAGATAGTTTATGTGGCTATTCCAGTTGATATCTGCATCATAGTAAATTCCAAGGTCTTGTATTGTTTCAACCTGAGTGATGGTAGTGGTTTACTGTTCTGTGTGTTTTTTGTGTTGGAGAGTGGATGTTGGATGGTTATATATATATATATTATCAACTGGTCGAGTCAGTGGATTTCTGAACATAATTAACTTTGTCTTATCTGAGTTTAGGTGTATGAAGTTTTTGGTGAGTCAGTCAGTGAGAAGATTTAATGTCATGCTGCATATATGTTTGGGCTATGCATGCATTATTATGGATAAATATTATAGCTGTATCGTCTGTGTATTGGACAATCTTGCCTTTGAGAGGTAGAAGATTAATACGGTGCATATAAATGTTGAATATACTTGGGGAGAGAGAACAGCTCCCTATGGTATTTCACATGTTACTGGTAGCTCTCTACCTCAGTTTGACCCGGTATGTGTGATATGTTTTCTATTTTGAAGTTAGTTTATAAACCACCTGTGCAGAGGTGTATCTATTCTAACCTATCTCAGCCTTTCTAATAAGGTTTGATGAGTGAGTGTGTCAAAGGGTTTAGTCAAATCGATAAAGACTACCATGGCAATGTTCTTTTTATCTAAGGCGGCATTAATTACATCCGTAAACTCTTCCAAGGCACATGTTGTTCACTTATTTTTCTTAAAACCCTGTTGTGTTTTAGGGATAATATGAAAGTTCTCTGTATGTTGCGAGTTTCCTTAGTACGATTTGCTCCATAATTTGATTCATAATTGGTAGTTTTGCTATGGGTCTGTAATTTCTGATTAAATTTCTTTTTCCATGTTTGTATATGAGTATGATTATGGCAGTCTTTAACATATTGGTATTTATCCATTTTAACTATTTTATTTATTAATATTAGTAGGAGAGTGCCGACGCTAGCTGCGTGTAGGTCTTATACCATCAATTCCTGGGCCTTTGTTTGGTTTGATTTAGTGTATTACAGACAGAAGTTATGTTTCTTTTATAGTTGTGAATCATAATGTCTGTTTAGATTGGGGTCCGAGTGGGGGATCACATTTTGTGATTGGAGGAATATTTCTCTGTATTTCTTGAATGAAGTCTACAAAGTATTCGGTTAAAGGCATTTGTTTAAAGTCATTTGCTGGTTTTTGGTTAGATTTTTCGTCTTTCATGAATCAGTGTTTAAGGGTTTCAGAGGGGTTGTATCGGGAGCATAATCTAGCATCTCGTTGATCAGATGCCAGGTTTGTTCCATGTTGTTTTGTGCAGAGGTTAATTTGTCTCTGTAGTAGTTTCCTTTTGCATTTCTTATTTGCGTCTTAAGGCGATTGCTGGTTCTTATATTCGGTTTTTAAAGCCGTATTAATTGCTTCAGTTGTTTCCATGGAATGTCCTTTCTATATATATCTAGGATTAAGTTTTGCGTTATCCAAGGATTTTGGCTTCTTTTTGAAAGAATTTTGACTTTCTTTACAGCTTTCTCCAGTGTGAGTTTAATGCTGTTGTATAAGATATCTGTTGAATCTGGTGATGCCATGTGTTCCCAGTCGATTTTTCTTACTTCGTGGTTGACTATCTCTTCGTCTATTATTGTTTTGTGTTGCTTTTCATATATTGGGTATTGCATGGATATTGTCTTAGTGTGCAGGTTTAGAACCCAGAAGTAATGGTCTGCTTGTACAGTGTTGTTATGGTTTTCGTTTGCAATATTTATGTTTATATCACCGATTATCATTATGTATTAGGTTGAGCATAATTATTGACTGAAAGCCAGTAATTGAGTTTGTGCAAAAATGTTTTCACGTTTAAGTTTGGCGGCCTGTAAATAAAATTCAGTATCATGGGATGCTGTCGATTGGCGGTATTAACGATTTCGATGCAAAGGATTTCAGCATTCTCAAACGTATGAACAGTTTCTTTTGCTATTAATTTATGTTCGGTAAATATTAACAGTCCACCATCTCTTTTTGTTTGGCGGCATGATCTATGTTGCTGAAGCCTGGAATTTGGAAAGCAATTGCTTCCTCATTAGTAACAGATACTTCTGTTAGGACCAGTATATCAATAATACCGGTGTAATTTTTCGGATAAGTTTGTAACATTAACGAATGTTTTCTGATGCTTCTGATATTAATGTGCAGGACGGAGTGACATCTTGTTTGTACTGTGTGTTTTTTCCATACATCCAGGGAGTCAATAGTACAATTGCTGATGTATTCTGCTGTTATTATAGCTGTCTGATGGTTCAGATTCATTTCTTGTTGTGTTGAGGTCTTCTTTTTGTCTAATTATGAGTCTTTGTTTCACTGTGACAACTTTACTATGTTTTCCGAGCTTTTGATTTGTATCGAATTTGAACATTCTGACTTCCTCAAGAAGTACGTCTCTGAGATATTCTGTGGAAACAGTTTCAGGAAGATCATTTATGACAAGATCTGCTTTAAGTTGTTGCTGGTTTAAAAGTTCGTATTGTAGGTTTAGGTAATTAAGTTCTTGACGGAGTTCGGATGTCTCTTTCATCAAGTTGTGTTGCCTGTCAGTTAGTACATTAATACTGATTTTAATGTATTTTACCTTTATTATGTCTTATTATGTCTGATCTACAAAAATATTTATATATTTTTCTCTGATTTTGCTTTTCTTGCTTGTAACAACAGATCCTGGTTAAATGTTAAATATTCAGAGAGAAAGATTGGTATATTGTCTTATGATGGGTTCAACTCCTTGGCAACTGGTTTTTTCACTCTGCTTGCTTTTATGAAATTGTCTCTTATGGACTTGCTTGTATGACAAACTGTGACTGCTGCAGGTCGTGGCAAGCCTTGTTTTTTTTTTGTTCTTCCTGGGAATCCGATTTACGGTCTGAATGTCGTTATGCTGTAGGTGGGATGTCGATTACATGGCCTAACTTTAAAAGTACGTCTCTGAGATATTCTGTGGAAGCAGTTTCAGGAAGACCATTTATGACAAGATCTTCTTTAAGTTGTTGCTGGTTTAAAAGTTCGTATTGTAGGTTTAGGTAATTAAGTTCTTGACGGAGTTCGGATGTCTCTATCATCAAGTTATGTTGCCTGTCAGTTAGTAGATTAATGCTGATTTTAATGTATTTTACCTTTTGTAAGACTTCTTACACTGCTGAACTATTATATTTAACAAAATCCTCATATTCGCTAAATTTTTTGGTTATTTGTTCGTTCTGCTTATCAAAGAGTTCTTGGACAAGATCTACTAAGCTGGCTTTTATCGTCTCTAAACACCTTTTTCTACGGAAAGTGTTATAATTTGAATTCCTAAATTTACGGAATTCAAATTATAACACTCACCTGCATTTTTCGTCTGTTCAGTTTATCGTCTGGTTCTTCCTCCGGTGTAATCGGCTGCACCGTGGGAGGCAGCGTTTCTTTGTTCTCCCTGCAGTATTGGCACTTCCATTCGTTTTGCATTGGATTTACGCTGCCAGGTTGTTTTTAACAAGCCGGAACACATAATGTGAAGATTCCTTGGACATTTTCTACAGGTCGTATGATTTTCGTCGTCGATAAATCCTTCAGGCAATTTTTGCACTTAATGATTCAGCTTTCTTCCCTTGAGTAACTGTAGCGTGATTGTAAAGATGGCGATGTCATTTGATCTTCGCTCGTTGGTGACCATGGTGCACTCTGTTCAATTTTCGGCACTCAAAATTAGGATTCTACTTAGCTGATTTCCGTGAATTATATATCATTGTGTTCAACGTGACATGTAGAATTACAGTGCAACACTTTTTTAAATTAAAAACAGGAGTTAGATCCACTTTAAAACTATAAAACGGGAGCAACGATATCACCGGTGCTAAATAATAATAATAATAATAATAATAATAATAATAATAATACCAAAAACGAGAAGAAAATAACAACTTCCTCAATTATACATCGATATTAAATCAGTGGGCAAGAAATGAAAACCAGTGGACATCCTTTAAAGGAAGAAAATGAACTGTCGTTTAAGGCAACCTAGAAAATTGCAAGCTAAATTGAAGCATGCCCACATTTTTCATCCATCTTGTTTTGTCCGGTGTATTTCCAATCTAATTTTTGGCAGTTTCAGCTTCTGTCATTCAGTATTGATTCTAATAGTTTGTGGCAGTGAGATATTAATACCACATCGTTGGAGAATAATAGGATATTTACCGTTTCACCATCAATGTTTATTACACCTTTCATATCAGTTTTTTGAATGATGCTGTCCAGAGTAGACTTGAAGAGATTAGATGATAAGATATTGCCCTGACGTACTCCTGTACTTACAATAAGTTAATTTTAATGGAGTGATTGAAAAGAGTGATATTTGTTGTGCCTTCTTTGTAGATATCTTTTATGATCTGGATATATATGCGATTTATACTCTTTGTTCTATTAAAGCTTGAAATACTGCATTATGTTCAACAATGTCAAATGCCTTTTTAAAATCTATAAAAAGAAGACAAAATGGAATCTGGTATTCTCTGATTCTTTCTATTAGTTGAGTAATAGTTTGAATATATGGTCTATTGTCGAAAAGCCTTTTTTGAAACCGGTTTGTTCTTTGCAGCTATTTTCGTTGATGGAGGTTTGCGTTCTGTTTAGGATGACTGGCGAATATTTTATGTGTGTGTGTGATAATAGACAGATTGGTCTGTAATTACTTATGACTTCCTTATTGCCTTTTTTTATGCAGAATTATGGTCTTTGATGTTTTCCATTCAGTAGGTGCTTAACTTAATTGTATATATCGAGTAAATCTTTCTTTTCTGCTATAGCTTTAAAGAGTACTTGTCCACGTATTTTTAATTCATCGGATTTTATACCGTCAATTCCTCGTGATCGCTCATTTTTCATATGGTGGATAGCCATTTTTACTTCTTCAGGTAGGATAGATGGTATTTCCAAATTTTTATCTGGTACTGGCGCTGTGACTAACTGTTTAGATGAGTAAAGGTTCTCATAAAACGATTTTATTATTTTTCCCATCTCACCTCTGTTTGTGTGTCTCTTTCCTTGATTGTCTATGAAGGTTGATGGTAGTGGTTGCTTTAGATTTACTTCTTTTACTACTTTTTTAGGCTACTACGGAGCCTAGTTGCTTCTGCCAATTTTTCATTCTATATATATTATAGTCGTCTTTGATGTTCTGCCTCAGTTGTTTACAGATAATTTTATATTCTAAACGGTCTATCTTTCAGTACTTTTCTTTTCTTCAATAGTTCTTGCTGATAGGTGTTCCCTGGTCTTAGGAGGAAGTTCATAGGGGGCTCTTTCTTTGCAGTTCAATAAATGATTATTAAAGTTTGTTAAATCTTCGTCGATGTCGATTTTTAATTTCCAGTCGGTTTCTTCCACATTTTTTCTACATTCTTCTGGATTTATCTGTTTTGAACGTTTTTAATCGTTGGACTGTGCTCGTGTGCGTTCTTCATTTTTTTATATATTTTGAGCGTGGCTCTTATTAGGAGGTGGTCTGAATGAATATCGCAGTACGTTTTTCCAATGACTTCAATATTTTTTATTATTTGTTTGCAATTTGTTAGAATGTAATCAATTTCATTTCTTGTCTCTCCATTTGGGGATTGTCAAGTCCATCTTTTTCCAGTTCTCTTTTTAAAGAAACTATTCATAATGTAAAGCCTTTCTGCTTCAATAAATTCTGCCAGGAGTTCACCTCGTTAATTTCTTTCCCCTTTCCCCCACGGTCTAATGTATTTTTCTTAAATAGATCCTGTACAAATCTTTGCATTGAAATCCCCACACACTATAGTGTATGTTGTTGTTTTTTTCTGTAATGTTTCTCACAGGTGTTCATATGACTGCATTCTATCCAAACGATTATGACATATCAAATAATAGGAAAGAAAGTAAAAAATGCCAAATCCAATACCGAGATAGATAATATTACCTTACGATTAACCAACCAATCAAACAAGACTAAGACTGACAATGTTTTTGAATTACACTGTGCAAATATCATATTTAAAAATTAAGAAAAATAAATTCTGGAACCACGGGATCATTATATTTAAACGATTATTTAAAGAAAATGTATAGTTAATGCTGCAGGAAAGACTCGCTGCAAATTGTGATCTATGCATGTGGTCTAGAGAGGTTCGAATTGCTTTTGCGCCTCTACACAGAGAGAGGAGCAAAAATTATTATTATTTTTTTAATTAATAGAGTTTCCTAATGTACATGCTCCTACCTGTTTATTAGATACCGTGAAATTAAGTTGCACTATCTCTGGGCGTCTGCCTTGACAATACCGAGGTACTGCAAAGCTACAAAAAACAAAAAGAAACGGTTTCTTGTGCTAGATAGATAGATATTTTATTTTATTTTTTATTTTTATTGTAAGCATAACAATCTTCTGTACAGGATTAACCGGTTTTTGGTTCTCTGCAGTCAGGCAGAGAGGTTACATGCTCATACTCTTGTTGAGGTATGGTACAATGAAATATCAGTTATAAGGTGAATTACATTTTTTTTTTTTAATTTAAGCCATTAACAGTTTGACATGATAGCGTATAAGAAACTAGAATCTGACATGTATGTGGAAGAACATAACAGTTGCAATAGGACAATATTATCTATTTACATGAGAGTGAGAGCTGATTAATATTCGCACTGTTAAGCACAAACATCGTTCTTCCTCCTTTCTGTTTTTGGGGGAGTTGGGGAATGATGTCACTTGTATGCTGGAAAGTGGACTATGATGCAGTCTCCCTGCTCAGCCAGTAGTTGATTCCGTGGATTCCAGTCTTGGTGGAAAAGATCTAAGGTGTTGTTTTGCCTGTGGTGGTGATGCTCGTGTAGGATCCGAATTCTCACCTTTTGTTTGAAGGCTGCAAGGATTGTTCATCTGCCTCGCTCTGTGAAGTTGCTGCGCTCTCTGATCTTGTATGTCTGAGGTAGAAGTTTACCGCTTTCACAGTGATGAAGAGGTAGTTGCAGAATGAATGATTATTTGGCTCTGCATGGACGAGATTGAAATACTCCTCTACTGTATGAAGACTACCACAGGTGAGAGCTGCCATTTCCAAACTGATTAATTGGGCGTTGACTGGGCATTCCAAGTAGATATGCCGAACTGATCCTGATCGGTAGCAGAACAGGCAGTTATCTGAGACATCTGAGTTAAATTTTCGTAATATAGTTGGAGTGCGTAATAATACATTGTGCCACATTCTCCACTGAATATCTGCGTCGGGTTTGATGGCTCTTGTGCGATACGGTAGGTCCCATTGAAATGGTGGTTGGTGGGATGATGCAGGATTTTCCAATACTGTGCTTTGGTTCGCCTGTTGCGTTAAAGTGCTGAAGATTTTGTTAGTATTGTTGGGTGTAAGTTTCTCCTATGAATTATTAGTTTTTATCAGAAAGATATGCACCGGATCTTCTGAGTTAGGAGGGCTAATCCACTCTTCCCTTATGCTATCAGGCATAGCAGCTTGAAAAGCGGCCTTTACAGTGTGTATCTTCTCAGCCTGATTCCCATATTCTAGGTTTTCGAGCGATTTTTGAAAGCGCGGTGAGGCTCGGAGAAAGAATGTCACCCCAGATCAATCACTCAATGTCACTGGAGAAAGAATATCACCCACGCCTCGCCAGCTCGATGGAGGAAAGAAAATCTCTTTCTGAGTGATAGGGCTTCTTACCATCGTGTTATGGAAGATGGTTCCATGAGAATTTCAGGTAGGGATGCTATCTTCACTGTGTGCTGGAGGTTTAGCTTCTTCCATCGTCGAAGGGCATCTTTGTAGAAGTTTGTTAAGTTTACTGGCACTTGAGCTGTTATCATTCTTAAGGTTGTGGAGAGAGACAGTCATCTAGTGGCAGAAGCGAAAATATATTCAGTGGTGCATTTGTGTGATATTTCCTGTTGTAGGGTATTAATGAGAAATCGAGCGCGGAACGTTGTTATCCTATTGTCAATGGAGGTCAAATTTTGTCCTCCATCTTTGAGAGAAGTACATAGCTTGGAGTATGAAAGCCAGTTTGTTTTGTTCCATATGAATCGATATATGATTGACTTTATTTGAAAGAAAAAAAATATATATATGAGAAGATAGATAGATCGATAGATATATACAGGGTGTTCGGGATAAATTTGACAGTTTCGTAAGGAAAAAGAAAATCTTCTTTGTATCTATTAAATTTAATGAATTGACAAAAAAACATTACAGGCAGAGTTAATTACAATACTATCAACAAGATTTACTCAAAATAACTACCATTAGCATCGATCACAGCTTCAATTCTGCTTCGGAACCTCGAACAACCTGATGCTACAGTCTCCCTGGGAAGGGCCGCAAAAACTGTTTTAATTTTATCCATTAACTGGGCTTTTGTATTACTGGAAGTGCGATTGGTGTCTTTTTCAACTGCGCCCCATACAAAATAATCCATGGGGTTAAGGTCTGGGGAGTTTGGAGGCCAACCATTTGGACTGGTGAAGTCGTAGAAATTTTCAGACAACCATTTTTGACTTTTCCCAGAGGTGTGGCAAGGGGCCGAATCCTGCTGCCATACATACGGCCTACCATTGGCTACCCTTGTTATCCAGGGCTTGACTACAGTTAGCAACTCCACGAACAAAGCCCGAATTCCAATGCCAGGGTTCTTCAACACCTGTTCCTGCAGATTTGCGAGGAATTCTGCTGTACGAACGCAATCAGATCGTCTGCTAGGGATCTTTCTTCTTGCTACATCCTCGTAGTCACCATTGCAAGTCTCTAGTTCATGCCTGATTGTTTTTACTGTATTCAGGGAGCATTGGGCAGCAGTCGTAATATCCTTATTTTGATGGCGGGCACGAATCATCATGATACAAGTTATTCTCTTCCATGATTCAGGTGGGTTCCAGCTATCCATCCTTTCTGACATCTTGTATATGAATGAAGAAGGGTCCAAACTTTTAAATGAAGAGAAGTGTGTGTTAATACATGTAACTTACGGAAAAATATAATTAATTATAAATATGTCAAATTTATCCCGAACACCCTGTAGATAGATAGATAGATAGATAGAGAGAGAGAGAGAGAGAGAGAGAGAGAGAGAGTAAATAAAAAATCTTAATGCGAAAATATTCTGCACGCAACATTCATTTAAGAAACAGTATTCAAGGGTCGCACCGGTAGTTCTGTAATGTCGAAACTAGCTAGCTACACTGGGGACCATAGTAAAAATCAAACTTTACAGGAAATAATATGTATTTTCTCTTAAGAAAACCATTTTCGATCGAGAAACAGGTCTAGATAGCTTACCCTTTCTCCATAAGTCATACATCTTAGACCCCAGAGAAAGAAGTGCGCTGTATATTATGGGCTACATGCGGCAAGGATGGGAGGTCAACGGCTCTCTTCGAAGATATTTCACTCCCACACTTTTGATAGTACGCTTAAAATAAGGATGAAATAGAAATATAATAATCTATGCTCCTACATTTTGTTTCCGTCAATTTTATTTTCTTAAAACATGGTCAGATTTAAACGAAACTTTACTCAAAAATTCTAGCAAAGATCCCCAACACTAAACTTCAAACACAGACGCCTTTAACTAGAGCAGTGGAATAACATGCGATCGCGAGATCAAATGAATAGTTGTATCACATTCGGCGAGACGTACCTTAAAATGAAATATTACTGGAGACATTTTATTTCTCCTAAGTTAGCTTTTGTTTCTCTTTTCTTTCTGTTCTCGCGAAGTAGTCGGGCCATAAAATTTAAAATAATAATAATAATAATAAAACCTTTCTCCTGAATCATTGCCGACCGCTGTCCTTGTTACCACTATAGTAAAGTGTACCATGCTACCAGCCCGTTACAATAGCACTACTGCTAGGACCCAGTAAAATATATCAAGAGGTTTAATTAGCGTAAATATAACAATCGAAATTAGATTGAAGAAGAATGCGAGTTCGTGCAAATATGCGTTTACATTCATATAGCGGACAGATACGAACGTTAAGACTCCTGAACAATATTCGTTTAGGAGTTGAAAATCTTATAGTTCTTATAGGAGTTGAAAGTGTCAACACCCTGTGCTTGGAATGGCTTTTCATCTTAGTATGTACGTATAGGTGATAGAATTTTCCTTTAGAAATCTTGTAGTTCTTTATCCCACAAAAGCCACAAACAGACTAGAGCAGCACTTCCCAAACTGTGGGCCGTAGGTTTTGTTGAGGGGGGCCGTGAAATAATGAAAACAAATTTAAAATGTTTTAAGACTAAGTAGATTTTTTTTATTTTAAAAGAAACGTATTTAACTTTTAATATTTATTATTTCTTTTTTGTTATTTTTTATATTTTAATGAAAAAATTCACACATTGGTGTTGGTTCACAAACTTTGCTTCCTGGGCGCTTAATGCATATTAGTAAATATCGCTTATTCATATGTTTCATTTCAAAGCAGTGGTTAATTGTATTTACTTCGAATGCTCTCCAAGGAAGCTCCAAATCTTCCTGTCCCTTTCATCAAAACTCGTTTTATATTATCACTGTCATCCGAGCTAGTTTTCTGTTACCAATAAAAGTTTCGCATATACTTCACACATGAAAAAAAGCTTAAACAAGTTCATGTGGGGAGATAGTAACTCGCTTGCAGTGGTAAACAACATGCCCTCCCTAACTGCCACTATACTGCAGAGGCAATAAAAACAAGTACTTTTATTATGCCAGTGAATAAGGTATGAGCAGTCTGTGTAATATATTTCTCAACAAATGGTGCAATTAGAGACAACTGGGATAAAAACACACTAATTAATGAATCACATGTCCCCTCATACAGAAACTATGCTATATAGACTGCAACAAAACCATATGTTGCATGGGCAAACACAGTATCTAACTAAAAACTATTGTTATTAATTAGATGTGTGTTAGTTCGATTTCGCAAGGCAGCAATAAAATTCAACCAAACGTGTTAAAATTTGTAAACGTGTTAAAACCAAGAAATATATAGTGAATGTTATGGCAGTTTCACATATGGAATTCGGTTGAAGAGAGTTAGCATTTCAACTCAATTGCCAGCTATGCTTTTATCTTTCGGTTGCGCGATCTTTTGTTAATACCGCACCAATCATATGCAAGTTTTAATAACCTGCCTTTGCTGTCTGTTTCACGTTAGGCTTAATTACCTTAAAGGGAGAAAAGTCACAAAAGAGAAAAATGTTCCTGGTCTGGGGATTCCCTTATTTAGGTTTATATTCATTAATTTCATGTTATCAGTCTGTGGTGTGCCAGTATTGGTAAGTGGTGATATTATTTGATCTATTCTACGTTAAAAAATTTAACCCTGAGATGGATAAGTGGCTGATAAAAAATAAAAAAAAATTCCCGCGAACAATCAGAAGAAGCAGAAACAGACTCAAAAAAAAAGGACAGTATTTCATATTTTACCAGAACAGCCCGCATCGTCTTCAGAACCAAACGGTAAGAGGCAAAAAATGTAATATATGCATTTGATTTTTGCAATATTCGCTGTGTATGTTTTGTATTGAATATAAATACAATAAATATAATAATAATATATCTCTCTATTACGATTTTTTTTCGAGGGGGGCCGTGAAATATTTTAATTTTTGTAAAGGGGGCCCTGACATCCAGAAGTTTGGGAAGCACTGGACTAGAGAACAAAAGTAACTCACAGATATTCTACGTTCGAACACAGTAATTGTTTTGGTGTAACCTAACCGACCTAATATGATTGCAATATTTAACTCCGATTTCTTGAAATTCCTGCATTTTAACTTCCGAAAGCTGTTTCCCCTTATTGATTACGAAGTCCGACTAACATTTTATAGCTTCAAGTGTCCTGCCTTTAGTGGTGCCTGCTCTGTTCTACATTTCTTGATTCCACTCGGATTAACCGTTAGCATTGGATGCATTAAAGGGTAACTAATCCTACGAATAAATACACGTTACCCTTTTCCTCGATCTTCACAGTAACCTTTGTTCCTCACTCAAATGAGAAACGAACTCCTAGCGTGACCGGAATAAAAATATATTCGTTACTCCCCTTTGCGCTTTCCAAGCACGGTACTTCTCTGGGATAAAAACGAAAACAAACGGAAAAGTTGATTATCCACTAAAGATAACAGGAATCTCGTCCTCGATCAGCCTGCTAGCGTCTATTAACTAGACAGCACAAGAGTGGTTGATTATTCAGTGAAGATTATCCACTAACAAGTGGAGAGCACATAGTGCGAGTGGGCGCACAGACAAACTGGCGATCACCGAAAACCATGAGTTTAATCTGCTACGCTCTCTCTCTCTCTCTCTCTCTCTCTCTCTGAAGTTTAATGAATAAACGTCCAAATCAGAGTGGATGTTCTAATCTAGCTTGGAATCTCCGGAGAGCACTAAAGAGGATTAGACTGTAATAGAAGCAAGACGGAGTATGAAAGAAGAAAGAAAAAAAAAGGTGGGGAAGGAACAAGCGACAAAAGCGGGAAAAACAAGAATTAAGAGTTCGCTGCTAAAGAAATAAACCGGAAATAACGTTCTAATCCAGTAGACAGAATTATCTGGAGATTACTTCTTGGAAATGATCTTCATTGTTCTCGTAAATGCATCGGCCGAATGCTGTGTTTACTTCTTATTTACAATAGGATCTGCTTCTACACAGCAACAAAATCGGTAACTCAGGTTTTATTAGATCTCACCCCACAATTCATGCAAGAAAGAAAAAACGAAAATACGACTATCGCACACCATCGAAAGAAATACAGTTGATTACAAGTTTGCATGCTTTCTTCTCTAACGCAAAATTTTAAGAAGTCAATTGTCTTGTTTGTAACATTAAGTTTCCGGTAAAAGAAAACTGCCGTTAACAAAATTATTTTAAACCTTACAAGGAATCATGTGATAGAATAAGTTAAAGGCTGATAAATGACAGTTTAATATCGCGATTACGAAGTTCGACTAAGATTTTATAGCTTAAAGTGTCCTGCTCTTTATGAAGAAATGGCAACATGCTTCACGCTCACATGAAGAATGCTAAAAATTACTAATATTATGGGAAAAGGGGGAAAATATTAGTCCGATCTCATTGTATCATATTTATCATATGATATTTACACAGTACTTTAAAATGCTAAGACACGCCTACCTACTTGCCGAATGGATAGCGTATTCGCTCTCGAACCAAAGCTGTGGATTCGAATTTCTCCGTTGATGTTTGTTATTTTACTTATTATTTGTGGAAAGAGTTGCTATCCTTTTATACTTTCTATTAGAAACTTAGCTTCTAAAATCTTATGTCGTACCTATGGGGTAAGACAGTGATCATACCACGTACAAAGAAATAAAAACATGCTTAAAAAAAAAAAAAAACGCTAATACAAGTGATAGTGAAAGGGAGTGGAGTGAAGGGAAAATATTACATTTAATTCAATTCTGCAAGAAGAAAGATATGCAAGATCCATACCATCCCCGATACAATAACAAAATGTTGAAAAAATATGGGGTGATCAGAGCCAGCTTCTGAAATTGGAGAATCAATTATTAGAAATAAACGAACTACTTTAGTACATGCATTGGTTTTGCCATTATCGTATTTTTTTAAAAAATTCTTTTTATTAAATGTATAAATATACAGAATATGCAGCAGAGACATAGACATACATGTAAGAAGACTATTTTGCCCCTTGGAGTGTCACTGATTATATAACTTACGTAGTGATATATGCGTGAGAGTTATTAAATAGTTGAATCTGTTTTGTAATTGTCTCCTGTTTGTTTTTAATCTGTTTTCTGTTTGGAAAAGTTCGGCAGCTTTCACTTTTAGTTGTTTCCGACCGTAGGTGACATTGTAGGCATTGCCCACGAAGTATTTTCCTGGTGAGATTTTTACAGGGTAGTTCCTCATTGCTTTCCCCAACCCACAATTTTTATCAGGGCTCAGGACTGGCATATGACTGGGACGTATTCATGACTGTAATCCATGTGTTCACGGAGCCGGTTTGCTTGTTCTAGGAGACGAAAAACCCGAGTTTCCGGGTGAAAAAATCCCCTACCTCCGTATGAGACCGGCAAGCCCACCTGTCGAAAGAGACCAGATAAAGGTTCCTCACGTCACTGACGGGAATCGAACCCAGGTCTTTCCGACCAAAGGGTTTCGTCTATACTGACTAAGCTACGGAGGCTCGTTTACCTATAAACCACCCCTTTTTTCATGATAGTTCATCCGAAAATTCAAATGATATCCATGATTTAACTTTGTCTGCAGACCATGGAATTCGTCAATTATAACTGACAAATTGCAATGACGAATTGTGCACAAAAATGACCTTAATAATTATTAGGGCCGTTTTTGTGCATAGTAATAAATATAAAATTTATCTGCACGCAATAATTAACTAAGAAATACCCATATATAAGTCGCTCTTTATTTTTTTTAACCCCCTCCATAAAATGAGTTCATTAGATGAAATTGGAAATGGGGAACAGAACCTTCGATACCTCCCTCAAACTAGTAGAGACACATTCCATTAATTATCGGGGAAAAATCCATAATGTTTATAAGAACAACGCTTAAACCTGCAGTTGTCAAGACTGATCACTTTACAAAATAAACTGTTAATTATGCAATATTTTGAGAATACTTTAAGTACCTGCAGCTGTACTTTCAGAACGAATGTGCTTAATTATTGTGTTTATTATTATTATTTCGACTTCACCTAATATATTTAGCTGACAAAAATTCATATTAAAGTCAATTCAATGACAATTAACCAGTTGGGAAAATTAATTCATATTCTTAGGTTTAAACGTACGAGATTTGAAAGGCCGGGAAGACGGGGAAATGGAACTTATAATCATTAACCAATTGACACAGCGTACAATAAGTTCACGAGTACTGACCCTATCGTGAAAGCAGAAGAAGCCGTAAGCGTAAACCAAGGTCATAAACATTGACGTTTGCTAATTTAAGTTTGTTAAGGGCTAATTAGATGTATAAGAAAATGTTGACTATTCCATGAAAGTCATAATAAAGTCATGCAGTCATTGGAATACTTTACTTTGGCACAAGTATACCATGACTTTAAACAGTAATAAGTGTACAGGAAAACCTCGCTTAACGCGAATTCGATATGCGAGATAATTAGTTAGCGCGATTAAGTGAAATGATACTATTTCCCGCTTTAAGCGAGTGATTATTCAGTTAACGATTTTTTTACGTTATGAGAAATTTTTTGTTGCCAATCTGCAGCGAGCGGAAAAGCGATGAATGCGCGAGATCTGGGATACAGCGAGTCTACAGTTTGAATTATATTACATAAGAGCAAAGAATTCAAAGAACAAGAAAAAGTTTTTGTTTCTACTGCCTCTTTAAGATCATCCGAAATAGAAGCCATTTAATAATCGATATGGAGCGTCTTCATCACTCTGGAATATAACCAAAAAGAATACCTGTTAGTATAGGGAATATTCAGGCAAAAGCTCTAAAAATTTTACCTAGTCGAAAGCGACCAAATTTCAAAGGGAATATGAACGCTTTGTTGCGAGTTTAGGATGATTTGACCGTTTTAAAAATCGCCCTGGACTACACAACTTAAGAATAACTGGGAAATCTGCTAGTGCTGACAAAGATTCTCTGGCCAAGTTTCCTGAAGAATTGCAAAGTATAATTCAGGAGGGTGATTATGACGATCGGATAATATTCAATGTCAACGAAATTGGTCCCTTCTGGAAGCGCATGCCAACAAAAACTTTCCTAGCTAAAACTGAAGCATCTCAACTAGGATACAAATTATCTAAAGATCGTCTTACGCTTTCATTAAGAGTCAATGCTGAAGGCGACTTTAAACTCAAGCCTATGTTAATTTATCGTGCGCAAAATTCAAGAGCTAACATTATTTAAAGAAATCAGCACAATTGGACAAGAATTTAATGAACTTGGATTTAATGAACTGGATAATGAAGATGCGAGAAACTTGCTCGATTCCCATTCAGAACAGTTAAGCGATAATGATCGCCTTCATCTAGAAGAATAGCGTGCATATGAAGAAGAAGATAAGGAGTGCGAGCAAGAAGAGAATGTTACGACTATCACATTGAGTATGCCAAGGAAATTTTGTTTGATGATGATCCTGATATGGAACGAAGACTGAATTCTTGATAAAGCGATCGCCAGCTATCGCAAATTGCATGACAAAATGAAAAAGTCGAGCATGATTCAAATATCTTTACTTAATTTTTTTTTTCTAAAAAAGTAGCTTAATCAAATGTTAAGACATTAAATAAAAATTTAAGCAATTGATTTTTATTAACTTTGATACTTTTATCCTCTAACATAGCTTATATTGTAATTTTATTTTCAAAATTTATGCTAACTGATGGATGGGTTATAATTATTCCTATTGTTTATTGTATTCGCTTAACGTGGCTTCGCTTAGCGTGCATTAATTGCTGGATTAATTAATCGCATTAAGCGAGGTTTTCCTGTATTTGTTATATTTTTCCTATTGAGGAAACTAAATTTGATTCAATGTAGTGATGCGTATAACAAAACAAAAAAATCGACTGAAAAATTATGTAATGTATTAAAAAAAATTTAAATTAAAGTTAAAAATTACATCATGATTTCAACGCAAAGATGACAGGCAGAAACAAATTTTCCACTTGAGGACTGCTTGATGCTCAGACTGTCCGACGGCTTATCATACGAAATACAGCATTTCTTATTATTCAAGGAAATAAAATGAATAACATTAAATCGTAATCTTACGTCTTAATTATTTTCCAAGAGGCACGTGACATTATTAACATCGATTAAACTTCATGAAGTATTAACCATGCAGAATGTCAGATACCTGAATGTTTTGGTGGTTATCTTGACGATTACGTTTTGTGCTTGGTGTGGGACACACGCAATATTCTGTACTAGAAGACTCAAATCCAGTTAATAATACATTAGTGATTTGAAATACTATTAAGAACTAGACTGGCTTTGCTTTAAACAATAAACAGGGAGACCTCGTTGTTTAAGGAACGTTGCTACTCGAACTCTCAATAGAAACCGATTAACTACAAGATACTTTTTTTTTTTGCTTAATAATCACGATTAGGATGATGTCATTGTTTTGTACTGCAGAATAGAAATTTGGCGTAATGTTCCCTCATTAAGACATCGTTAATAGATATTATAATATCCATTCCTTTATCCTACACTGCATAGAAATATGAAAGTATTAGTTTCAGGTGAAAGTTAATCATTTGCTGACATAAAGCAAGAGGTAAGGAGAAATAATATTAATGATGGACTTTTTTTTTTTTTGTAAAATTGCTAATTCTTTTTCAGTCTTATTAACAGAGTGGATATTGTGCATACTCTCCAATTAACAGAAGATGCAAATTATTAGGCTGTAGTTTCGAAACCCGTTGTATGGATGCTTTACATGTCATTGGGTTACGGATGAAAATCATCTCCAGTGTGAAACCACTTCCTCCGCTTATTGACAAATTTAAATTACTTAAAAACTTAACATTTAGTCTCCAGAGCAGGGTTTGCAGATTATTTAACCTTCAACTCAGTTAAGGTTCTAATCCTAACGTGCTATATATTTACAACTTTTCTTCGGTGGGATTCACATAAAAAAATGTTGTGAGTGCCAACTGTTTGCCTGGTCGTTCGGGTGAACAGCATCTCACTCTTATGGCAGGTAGTGATTTGAAACAGTTCCATGTGTGCTCTCTACGGGAAAGTCTCTGAATAATTTTTAACTTTTAGCATACTCATGGTACAAGTGCCTTTCGTGAGCAGGGTTCACGTTAACAACTTCACGAATGTTTTCATCTTAATGGATTTCCTATGCACAACGGAAACAAGGTTACTATCCCTCATCATGATCAAAATATTTTGCGGTGATAGAGGAGCAAGCGTTGTCTGAAGAGAAAAGTATTGGTAGATTTAAGGTTTGGGTACGATATTAAATTCTCGTACTTTCATAAAAAATCCAGAAAAAGATAAACAGACGTAACAATCTGATTATATGATCCATTCCTTTCAAATGAATAGCACTCCAGAAGTCACAGATCGATCTTTTCCGTGAATGCATTGGATCAAATGCATTCATTTGATGCATTTGATCCAATAATGAAGAGGGATAATGAAGAGCGCACTTTTTATCTTAGTTAACCATTTCAGAGCCAGAGTAAAGAACGAATGCAATGCCAACCACACTAGAGACGAGTCGCTGCTAAATATTAGTCACGAAAAATATACATAACAAAAAGAATCAATGCTTAGTTTGCAGTGTCTAACTTTCAAATGTAATATAAAAGTGAATTAAAGTAACGAGAGATTGAAAACCATTGCATAGTGATATCCAGAAACGCTTTCATAATGGTAGTTTGCACATATGAGTATTATTGTTGCATATAATTCTTTCAGCAATAGGTCGTTGAAACTTTTCATGTAGAAGCTCTGGGTTAGGATATCTCCTGTTCTTATTCTGAACCAAGTTCTCACTTCTTTCCCAAGTACGAAAAGAAGGTGTTTGCCAGCAAAATGTAATCTTTTCCTGTCTGAAAACGAAAAGAAGCAAGTCCATTTGATTATACCGATTCAGTCAGTGTGGGATAAGGTCATGTACTTCGCGAACGTAATCAATGATCTGAGTAGAATGAAGATAGTTTGGAATGCGAATGATGTGCTGACCACTTGAAGAATAGTACACTGCTCGACAAAATTAACAGAACAAATTATTTTTCGTTGAAATTGTATTTTAACAGTATATCTGAAGGCGAATATTTGATATAAATAGGCATTCTGGAATGCAAATTCCGAGTATAAATAGAAACTTATTAGGTCCGCAAACATAGCAAATTATTCATTCCTAAAAAAACCAGGACTGTGGAACCGCAAGAAAATGTTGCGGCTTCATCTGCTGCTCCTTTAGTTCATCAAATATTTGGCTCCAACTTCTGATCCGTTTTTAATTAGTTAAATTTCAAAATTAAAATAATGCATTTGCACAAACAATCAACCACATTTTCCGAAAGAATGGTTCAGTCATTTTTATAATTGAAAATATCTCTTTAGAGAAATATGTAGGAGCAGTGGCACATGAACCCCCCCAATATATATATAATGTTCCACAGGTCACTAAGTCTCCAAATACGGCACAGTGAACGTGGTCCGACTCTCCGCCAGGTCCACATCAAAAACTTTAGAAGAGAGGCTTTGTATTTTGGCGACAAACAAACAGCTATATACCGAAAATAAGATATAGAGAAATAGACGGAGTAGCTTACACCTTTTTACATCACTGAAGCTGCTTAGTGTTTCGACTGCCACGAAGAAGGCCATATAAGTAAATCATTCCCATATATTCTCAAGCGCCAGTAACCAGCTGACAATATCACTAATGCTTTAACTACAACCAAACACAATCAGTTAACCACCACATTTGAAAATCTAACTGAGATATACAATCTACGATGCCACGAAACCTTTACTGAAAGAAGCAGCTGACCTGCTTGCAACCTTCAGGCAGAAGAAAGTGAGAAGCTGTCTAATGCAGGAACGTCATCAGGAAAACACCTCAGGGAGAACAGCTCACGACTTTTTTCACCGACTCCTGACTGATCAGGAAAACGGTACCACCATCCGCTTGATGAATTAGCTGCGTTACCAGCAAAATTTGGTTTTCGTGCAAAACGTATCTCTCATTTATTCCATTATGTGTTCCATAAATAAGGCCTTAACTATGTATTTTTTCCCACTTATGTAATAATTTGTCTACAATATACACTAAAGAAACGCTTCATAGAAGTAGAGAAATATGTAAGGATTAATGCCGGATGATCTTTGTATATTATATTTATAAACTAATAAAATTTTAATAGAAACAATAAATAAATAAATTTCATTACAAAACCAGATGTGTCCCAATACTTATTTCAGCATAGTATAATTCATATTCTGGTTTCTTTATATCGTTTTGGCGACAAACTCAATTCAATAAAAGGAAAAAAACTGAAGATCTGGAATGATACAATCAAAGAAATAATCAAAAAGAAAAAAGAAGCCTATCAAAAATGGTTAAGCAGTAAAAGATTAGAAGATGAAATAGAATATAAAAGAATAAGAGCCATAGCTAAAAAAAGTCAGAAAAAGACATAGAGAATCATGGAACAAATTTGTTTCTAATTTAGAACATGATTTATATAAAATAAGACCCAATGTATATAAGATTTTGAAACACTTAAATGCAGATACCAAAGAAAACATAAACTTAAACACTGAATTGAAATTAGAAGAATTTCTAAATGACTGCACAGAATTGTGGACAGACAGATATTTTAAAAAAGACAACTGACAAACAATTAACGAAAATGAAAAGGAAATAACTAAAGAAGAATCAGAAATCAGCCTGAAAGAAACAAGAAACGGAAAATCACCTGGAGAAGATAAGCTAGGTTCAGAACTATATAAATACGCAGGAACAAGATTCAAAGAAAGACCCTTATAATTTTTAAATAAAATTTATTCAACTGGTATTCCCCAAATAGAATGGAAAAAAGCAATTGTGATTCCTATCTTTAAAAAAGGTAATAGAGATGACCCTAAAAACTATAGAGGTATCAGTATACTAAATTCCTGTTACAAAATATATAGCAGAATCTTAAATAGCAAACTAATGAAATATTCCGAAAACTTTATTTCAGAAGTACAGAATGGATTTAGAAAAGGACGATCATGTATAGACCTGGTCTTTTGCCTAAAATTAATAATAGAGAAAAGAAGAGAATACGATTTAGAAACACATATTGCATTTATTGACTTTGAAAAGCATTTGATAAAGTTAAAAGAAACATATTATTTAACATATTAAAAGGAAGACAAATACCAAATCATATCCTAAAAGCTATCAAAAGTATATATGAAAATAATCAAATACGAATAAGATTAAATCAGGAGCTATCATATACGAGAGAGATAAACCAAGGGGTCCGATAGGGATGTCCCCTCTCAGCAACTCTTTTTAATATCTACTTAAATGAAATAATAATAAAATGAAAAAAAAATTACATCAATGAATTAAACTTTCTTCTACAGTAAACTTAAACACTCTCCTCTTTGCCTATGACCAAATAATAATTACAAATTCTGAAGATAAACTACAGAAAGCTATTTTAGATCTAAATGAGATATCCAAAGGTTATGGTATGATAATATCAACAGAAATATCAAACACTATGGCCTTCAAAGGACAAGATCCAGCAAGAACTAAAATAGTAATAGATAACAAGATCTTAGAACAGGTGAATTCATTTAATTACCTAGGACGTATGATCACATAGGAAAATGAAAAAGATATAAACGTAAAAATTGCAAAATATTTAAAAATAACAGGTGTAATTAACTCTATATTTAAACCAAACTTAGTTCAAAAACAAACCAGACTAAAAGCATACAATACATTAGCCCTACCAGTCTTAATGTATGGAAGCGAAATCTGGACAATAAAACAAAAATACAAACAAAGATTAACAATAGCAGAAATGAAGTTTATGAGAAAAACTGCAAAGTATACCCTATTTGATCACAAAAGAAACGAAGAAATTATGAAAGAATTAAACCAAGAACCAGTAATAGAAAAAATTTAAAAATATAAACATAAATGGATGGAACACTTTCATTCAAATTTCATTCAAATCACAACAATTTCATTCAAAGAATGAAAACAGAAAGATTACCAAAACAAGCCTTCAAGTACAAGCCATTAGGAAAAAGAAAACCAGGACGTCCTCTTAAACGATTCAACGATGACTTCTAAGGCTGAAACAGGCCATGCTAGGCATAAATCCTTGATAACCATGATAATGATGATGATAATTCATATTCCTCTTTGTACTGAAATGCAGTTTGAAAATTAAGAGGACTTCTCATTATATTTCAGTGTATTGTATTCAGACTTAAAATATATATATATTCGAACTACAGTACTTACAATGTAAGTACAACACGGCTGTGGGAAGTTTTTTCCAATTCCCTTCAAACGACATTCCTATCATTATTTCAACCCTTTTTAAAGTATCCATAATAAAATAACTTTGCATTTTAACCCTGATAGCATAATGCTAGCTTTAATGAAATTTTCGAAAAATGAATGAAAAGTAATACAATTTGACCATCATTTCTTGGACTCTACTTTAAAAGCCTTATATTTTTAGGGTCAACACAAAGACTACCATTAACAACCACGTAAACTGTTCGGTACTGAACTTAATAGAAAGCAAGATTTATTCGTCATTTTTAACGTTAGCAGAAAGAAGAGAAAGAGGGCTTGCTTTATTTTCTTAGAGTTAACTCAACGTCCAAATATTACTTAGCTACTCATGACAAAGCGATTTTCCTTTTATCGACTTGAAGACCATTTCATATCTTTGGCTTGTACGCAAGAGAAAAAAAAAAACTAGAATTTCATTTCGCTCAGTTTAATCATTTACAATATTGTTTAAATAACTCTTGGAAACTTCAGTAACAACTGTGAGCGCTTTCTCGTAGGTATCACCTTGACGCATGGAGTCTGAAAACGCCGCTATAACTGTGAAGCGTTCCGTAAGCCAAAGTAGCAATTTAACCGTGCCGGGTCTTCATATCTTCCTTCCAGCAGTTTGTTTTTGCACTTCACTCGTTTTCGCCAATGTGCTCTTTTGTTGAGTCCGAAATATTACGTTCTTCTCTATAGACCCGGATGTGCCGTTAGGGGTTGGCTATCCTTTTGAATGGGATTGTATCAATCTTGGTAAGTGTGTGCGTGTGTGGTGATGTGCGTGCGCGCTTGTTGCAGAGCTATTCGTGTCACCAGACGACAGATACTAAATTTCTATACGAGCTACCAAGCTTTTAAAGAAAGGTAAACGTCTAGTACTAGTTTTCTTCTTTATTTCCAGATCGGTAGACACCCACAGTTAGCGATCAATGTTGACCGTTGAAGTGCTTTTCTGTTGCTCGAATTCGCAAAAGATTTTCCAAGTTACAACGTAAAGATGAAGAAGAAGAGTTTCTTTATAACGATATTAGAAATTTAACTTTTATTTATGACTTCTGGTCCGATCATCAATTAAACTTGCATGGCTCGTTATGTAAGAAATATTTCAGTAACCGAGCATTAAAAAAGGATATCTCAAACTCTATGCTCGATTGATATTTCTCGATTATTTTCTTATTCTATTCTATTATATTCCGTTTTATGTTCTGTTATGTTCTATTTTTAGTTCTATTTTGTTTTATGCTTAAGTGCAGACTCGCACCGTACCATACGGGCTTTCGAAACTAGATTCGACGGAATAGGATTATTAAGCCTTTTTTCTGTGGTTTCCTATGAGGGAAAAGACTGCCACCTGCATATGAGATCGGCTAACTGATCTTCAGGTGAAAAGCTGCAATAAAAGTTCTTCGCCACAAGAGATTCGAACCCATATCTTTCTCTCGTCGAAACCGATTACAGAGGGGGCTCACAGGACTGGTGGAATATAATTACATCATCCAACAGTTCTGCGATGCAATAACTGATATGCAACTTACTATTAGTAACCAAAATGAAACTAATCATCTAAGCAGTTTTCATCTATCAGGTTCTTCTTGCTGTAGTTTGAATGTCTTTTCAAGGTCTTTGTTTATCTTTTTTTTAATCTAAGCTCAGTATCTTATACAATTAAATTATCATCCTGTATGATTTTCATATCTATCTACATATTAATCTTCTGCATTAATTTTATTAATATACAAGTGCAGTCGAACGGCTGTTCGCAGTTATAGGATTCTAATATTGTTATACTTTTGTGCGTTGGAGTGAGAGCACGTTGAGTGATGATTCCTCATTCGTAGTTTTATCTAATAATGTATTGACCGCACGTACTCCTCTCCGCCTTTTTGTCTTGATTTTAGCGACATAGCTATATTGTATAACGATATACATTGTCTGATGCAAATAAACCA
Organism: Typopeltis vanoorti; assembly: GCF_054136105.1. Taxonomy (NCBI): domain Eukaryota; kingdom Metazoa; phylum Arthropoda; class Arachnida; order Uropygi; family Thelyphonidae; genus Typopeltis; species Typopeltis vanoorti. The sequence goes on along the minus strand of NC_143553.1, from coordinate 24,378,285 downwards.
ATGGTGAACATTTCCGAAGATGAAACTATCTCTTGTGTATTGGAACAAGTAGTTATCCACGCATCTGAATGGGCTGATGCGAAGTATTCATTCCAATCTTTATTACAGCTGTTCTCTTCAAGTCCGCCTCATTCGTCATCGTGGCCTGCCTACTTGAAAGGTCATACTGATAGATCGAAATCTCATTATTACCTAAGCTGAATTCAGCAGTGTGTGTGTGTGTGTAGCTCAAAATAAGAAAATCAGGCGTTCACAAATCTCCGTTTCTTGTTTTCCATCAGAAGATAAGGGATTCCTATCAGAGACAGAACTCATAACTTCTGTCGCAGAGCAGACAACTGATTACCAGCATCAACGCAGTCTGCTGTTTCAAAAACTATATCCGGGAGGTTCTTTCTTCTTATAAACGAAATATAAAATTTTCATGATGGTTATACCTCATGCATATGAGTAAATGATGAAGTGCTTTACATAGCGCGAAACACCGTGTCTGAGTATATCACTGTGTGTATGTTTGTACGCGCGCCATAATCATTATGTAAATACTTTGTCAAATAGAGGTTCTAGAGCGATTAGATTTCCTCGTATGAAAATAAAATATCTTTTCTCCAGAATTTGCATGAGTTCCATCAATGGAAACTCTATGCATACTTGATATCATCCCATTTCAACTAAATGGCGATTTTCTCATATTCCCATCGTTTTAAAATTAAACCTGAGGTTTAAACCAACATTATTGTTTAAAAAGAAAAACAAACTTATGAAACCTTTGGTTGTGATTTTTATAACACTTGTTTTGTGTTTTTTACATTAAAATAATAAAATTCTATGAAATGCATATTTGTTTTATTGTTATTCTCCTTTGATTTTTTAACGATACTTGTGACATAATGATTAGAAATATATACACGTTAGCACAAGAATAATGTTTAATTTGCCAAATATTTCGGTCTGAATATTACAGACCATCTTCAGTGGCTACATAGGAATAGTTTTAAAAAACAATGTGGAATACGAACAATTGATCATTCATACATAGAACGCGCCGCGTGATGTCATATCGCTAAGTATTAGAAGAGTAAACATTTTGTAAAACGCATAATTAAATATATTAATTCAGAAATTCATATAATGATCTTAAATAACATTATACAGATAAAAAAAATTAACGTGTTATCCTGATTAAACTTTCCCAAATTTTTGATATAGATATACAGTCATTACGATACAAGTTAGGACGTTGAAGTAAGGCCTCCACACTTTCTTTAAATAAACTTCGATTCAATACGTCGAGTTCCAATTCCTTACATTTCCGGGATTTCAGAACCAATTTCGAGAATTCTAAAGAAATATGATCTAACAACCACTTATACACCTATTAACAAATTATCCACCCAGTTTCCTTCATCTAAACGCTCGACCTTGTCTTTGCCTGGTGTGTATCAAGTTCCTTGCAACTTTAATCTTTCTTACTTTGGACAAACTGGACGTTCTATAGAAAAAAGAATTCAAGAGCATCAGTCATCAATTCAACACAACAAACCCGAAAAATCTGGATTAGCTCAGCATGGATTAGAAACAAACCACAACATCCCGTGGTCCAAGACTCTCCTCCTACACAGAAGTCGCTACAAATTTGAACGTTTATTTAAAGAAAGTGTGGAGCCTTACTTCAACGTCCTAACTTGAATCGTAATGACTGTATATCTATATCAAAAATTTGGGAAAGTTTAATCAGGATAACACAATATTTTTTATCAGTATAATGCTATTTAAGATCATTATATGAATTTCTGAATTAATATCTTAATTATGTGTTTTACAAAATGTTTACTCTTCTAATACTTAGCGATATGACATCACCCGGCGCGTTCTATGTATGAATAATCAATTGTTCGTATTCCACTTTGTTTTTTACTATTCCTATGTAGCCACTGAAGATGGTCTGTAATATTCAGACCGAAATATTTGGCAAATTAAACATTATTCTTGTGCTAATGTGTATATTCTAATTATTCTGCTTTGTTTTGTTTGTGAGGCGTTCTTTGAACAATATCTACACTTTTTCTAGCACCCGCAGTTCTTCTAGGCTATAAGAATGGACATTTTTATAATCTCTCTGACATTAAGAATAGAAGGACCTTATGGAAGAAAGCAGCAGTCGACGACAATGAAGGTGTACTTATCTGCCAGAAAAGAGAGTCTTGCAGCATTTAACAGACGATTAGCAATTCTTAGCTACACTTGACAAACAATGACTTTTCCATAACGGTTGGATGTTGAGAATCATCTAACCAGTGGTTCGTAACCTGGGCGGGAACTCCATCCCTCCCCTGGGGGCGCTGTGAATGCTAAGGGTTGATTTAAGTATTATAATACTATTAATATAATAAAAGCAAACAATTCCGTATTTAATCTACTGTAGCATCCCTATTTATACTGTATGTTTGGCAACATTGTTCAGAATATTATATGTCTGGCAATACTGTTTAAATTTATTCGCTACTTATTTTTTAGAACTCTTACATTGAATGTTAAGTAATTGGGTTACTTTTGGTCTGAATTTTCTACATTGAAAATCATTAATTTGGGCTATTATAATGAGTGAAAAAAGAAAGTGCTGTCAATATTCAAGTGAATAGTTAAAATATGGAGTTATTCCGTCTATAAATAATGAGTAATTGCCAATGTGCTTCATATGAGAAAAAACTTTCTCAAACAAAGAACTGAAGCCTTCAAGAATGACTGAGAATTTAAGAACAAAGCATCCATATAAAGCAAAAAAGGATGCGCAGTACTTTCGTGAATTAAAGACTAAATTTATAAATCATCCTAGACTTAAAGGGTTGGTTGCTAAACAAAGTAACTAACAAGAGAAGGGACATGTGTCTTACAAACTTTCAAAATTAATTTTCAAATGTGGAGAGCCGCAGACTATTGGCTAACCTCTAATCTTATCGGCTATAAATGAAGTTTTAGATACGATGATTGGCCAAGGTAAAGTAATATGACGTCATTTCCTCTCAGAAATAGTTCAGTATCAGCAAAAATTGACGAAATGGCAAAGGGAACTGAAAAAAAAAAACCTTGTGACGGTTTTAAAAACCAACCACATAATTTTCTTTGCAACTCGATGAGACAACTTTACGTGACAACGAAGCTTTGTTAATGGCCTACATGCATTATATAAATACGAATGAAGAAATTATTGAAGAATTTCTATTTGTTGAACAACTGAAAATAAAGGTTACACAATTTTTAAGGTTGTTAAAGACATTTTTAATAATAAAAACATTTCTCTCACAAATATTATTGTGTATGCAACTGGTGGAGCACCAGCTATATTAGTCGTCACCGTGGACTTATCAGCACATTTAAAAGAAGCAGTTCCAAATATCTTTAGAATTCACTTCCTTCTTCATCACGTAGCAGCAAAACATCTTGGCGGTAGACTACATAAGACTTTGGATGATGTTATTAAAGCAGTGAATAAAATAAAAGTCCAGTCACTGAATACCCGTTTTTTTTCAGAAACTTTTCCATGAAAATGAAGAATAATTTGAGCGTATTTTGCTTCACGCTGAAGTTAGATAGCTCTCAAATCAAAACTGTCGGCGACGCTTTAATGATCTCTACAATACTATTTTGGAATTTCTTAATTCACGTGATGAGAACGTGTAATGTTCTAAAAAAAGAAGAGGTTGACATTGCATATCTTTCCAATATTTTCGCCAAATTAAATGAGGTTAACATCAAATTGCAGGGAAGCAACATGGATCTTATTATAGCAAATGGAGTTGCAAATTAACATTCTACAAGCAGAGCAATGCAAGACGAGATTTTCTGAAGTTCCTAAGTCTACAAATAATAGACGATGATTTAATATTAGATATAGATTTGGACTGTATTGTTCCCATCTTCTGACACTGAATGAAGACTTGATGATCAGATTCAAAGACTAATGAGCTCAAAATACTTGATTGAGTCATAAATCCATTTCTTTCTGATGTCACATCTGTTCATCCAAATTTGCGTGAAGAATGTATTGACTTAAAAAATGATTTTGAAGCTCAAGTACAATTTCAACAGCGTGGATATGAAAGATTCTGGCCAAACATGCAATGCAAGTATCCTTAGCGTTGGCAAGAAATAAAATTACTGCTCATTGCATTTCTTTCTTCATACTTCGTCGATAAAGGGTTCAGCATCGTGTTGTAACTATTAGCTAAGCAGCGAAATAGACTGCAAATTAGTGAAAGAGGAGACTTGAGACTTCGTTTGGTGAACGTCGAACCTGATATTGAAAAATTTGCAGGATCTCATCAGGCTCAGGGTAGTCATTAATGATTGGCTTATTATATACAGTAAGTTTACATCTTTTTTGAGTAAAAATTAATTTGTATCAAAATCATTAATTTTTAATTAACTATCAGTTCAAATATGTTGATGATAATTTACGTTTGCCTAAAGGTTACCGAAGTCGGGCGCCTGTAACCGCCACAGCACAATTCTACAAATTTGAAAATGTCTGTGTTTTTGCTTTGTTGACTTAATATATTAAAGCGGAATTAATGACTTTTTCATATTTAGTATTCTGCATCTAGAGTCTCTGTAGCTCATTCGGTTTCGACAACCCCCCTCCCCCCTTTGGCTGAAAAGACCTCGGTTCGAATCCCGTCTAGGAGGTGAAAAACGTTTATCCTAGTTTTTCATGTGAAGGTAAGTTAGCAGGTGTCATACGGAGACGGAGAATTTTCCTCCCGAAAACTCGGGTTTTCACACAGGAAACCAGCCAGAAGAACACACGCAGTATATAGACATAAGACAATAAGCGAATAAGTAATAACCACCCTATTCTGTCAGATTTGATTTCCAATGCCTACAATGTGGGCTTATATGCGTAACCGTAAATCGAGACGGGGATGATATTCTGTATCAAGCGGGGTGTCCTGTACGACTGCACAAGTGACGCTCACATGCACACACAAAGTCGATACAACATTCCTTGTCACTAGTGAAAGTCTTGCCGAATAGACACAGAGCTATCAATCACACTAGATGTTTTGCCATCTTTCTGGGAACAACTCCGGCCTCTCTCAACCGACTATTCAACAAACTCTGTACTAATGGGTTTTCAAGAGGATTGAAACATCAGTCATCAAACTCACCCCCCAAAAAAGTGTTCTCTCAGCAAATTGAAAAACGGGCGCCCCATCTCCATCGTCACCACTAATTACAAATTAATATCCCATGTCAAGGCTATTCAAAACGAACACTACAGGAGATAATAGACAAATCCCAGCCATGCCATCCCAAACAAATAGATCCGTGACAATCTGCACCTCATCAGAGATAAAATGTCTTGACAACGTAAATAACGAGAGCATGGATTTTATAACACTGGGCCACAAGAAAGCTTTAGATTGCAGTGATCATTCCTACATGTTCGGTAGTAGAATCCATGGGAATACATTATCTTGATTTCCCGAATGCTGTTGAAGGCGAAAGCAAGATAATGTATTCCCATGCTTACTTACTTCTGTCGAAATATATAATAGCAATTTACTATAACTGGCGATGCGAAAGGAGAATAAAACCAGGGTGTCCACTATCTGACTTGTTTTACACAGTTGCCATAGAACTTTTCCTGTGTCGATTAAACACTCTGCTCAGCGAAGCCGGTCATTTGATCCCTTCTCATCAAGTATTGACCTTGGCAGCCTATGCCGATAATTTAACCAGTGCCTAGGTATCCCATCATACAAATAATAAAATAGTTATCTATTCAATACGATAGATTTATTTAAAATTGCATACAAATTTCAGCATGCTGTAAACAGTCTGCATGCGGTTGTCTACAAAGTATTCTCGTGTGTTATTTCTGTGAGTTTTGTGTTCCTTGTCTAGATCGATCAAAGGCATGCTAAGAACTAAACTCTTACTAAAGTCAGACGGTATTTATTGTAAGTAAGAGAGAAATGGAATCAGAATTATGCATTAGTTGTACCATTTAGGTACATTTCTCAACAATCCTTAAGAAGATGTTAGTTTTTTAATGTGAGTGTATATATATATATATATATATATACTGTATATATATAATCTCAGTTTGTTGCCACAGTACTTAGTGTTAATAATTTCTTATTTGGGAAGTGCAGTCCAGGATCTACCATGCAGATTTCTGCTGAGCTATTAGTCTTTTCTAGATAAAAAGTACTACATGAGATTTTGTAAACTACGCTTTTTTAACTGTGGATGTGGTGGTGGTTTCGATGGATGCAAAAATGTGGCGACTCTTTATAGAGACGTAATCTGTCAATCACTCGTTCAACATGTGCATAGTAGACTAGCGTTTTTGAAACGGTGGATAGCGACCAGTTAGTTAGTCGTGAAATCAGCTTAGTGGGTTTGAACCAGCATTTTTAATGAAATAGATAGGATATCACAGTGTATCTCACAGATTTCGTAGCCTTAACGTGTTCACGCCGGGTCGTGTCACATCATAAACCTTTCGCTTAAAGCAAGAAGTTGCTTTATGCGTCGAGCGGTGGAAATTTCATAGGTTTAGAATTTTACACGTTTGTATACATCATCATCATCATCGTCATTTATTCATTTATCAATAGGGACATATACATACATACATACATATTCATACAACAAAAACTCATGAAGATAAAGTCTATTAGATGAAAGTGAACCAAGTTGCTCCTTTTTATGCGAAATGGTAAATGTCAGATGGCTCATGAGTCTCATCGTCAAAAAGAAGTATGCTTATGTATTGCCAAAACAGTTTTCTTGATCGTCCTATTCCTTTGTGTCCAGTTGGCCTGTAGAGGCAAGAGCACTGAGTGTAGGTGAAGGTGAATGTCTAGCTGGCGTCCCGTACATTTCAGCTGACGTTTTTTAATTGTTTCTGTAAGGGATCTTTGCTGACTTTCTTCAAAAATAACAGTATTAGGAATGGGATCTTGTCATGTATATCCTAATATTGTTCGAAGGCTTGTTGTCCCAACATCAGGTCACCATTCTCCAACGAAGCAGTCTTTTGTAATCTACAAAGTAAAGAGAATCATTTGGTTTATAAATTCAAATTATTTAAAAATATTATACCGTAGATATTTAGCAGATATACCAGATGCTTCAAATTATATACAAATTTCCAGACTCTTTGGTCAAGTGGATAGTCTATCCGCTCTCCAACCAATAGACTGTAAGTGGTAATGCCACAGCCTTGGTAGAAATTTAAGTGATAGAATTTCGTCGTGCAATGTGATCACCATTCTACTTGTTATCTACCAATAGTGGCTCAAATAATTTCTGTTTATTTCCTGGGGCACTGTTAACCCAGATTAAAGTTATTTCCTTAGCTCGTTCTTATCAAAATTGTTATTACCGGCATTTCCTAACAAAAGCTACAAAATATGAATGGATTGAGGGTTTACAAACTTTTGTAGATGAGATTCACAGATTTGATTGTCTTCAAAGAACACAATGATCTAAGCATTGTGTTCTTTGAAGAGCACAATTATATAAGCATTGTTTGGAAGCATTAAAGCACTAATGCATATATGCACTAAAACTAAAATATAGTGCATTTAAGCCATAAACAGATTCTACTACTTGAAATGATGTTTACATCAATTGAGTGATCCATGATCGCCTCTAAAAGTGATGTCCATAATTTCTTCATCCCTTGATTTTGAAGTGATACGAGAAATTATAGTTATGATTAAAATAAATTATTAATTTTCATATGACATATTTTGTGTTATATGAAGAGCAAGTATGTGCAATTTCGTGTGTCTGGTAAACGTTAATAATGAAGTTTTCTCTTAAAATATAGGAATAAGAATGATGTCCTTGGCACTTTGAGAGTTCAAGAAGGATGCCATTTTTAAATATCTGCATTTATTTTGTGTGCGCTGTATTCTGTTAGAGATATTTCTGCATTTTTTTGCTGTGTAAGCTTCCCTGGTAACCTACATGCATAAGTCTGCTGGTTAAATGTTGTGATGTGCATACAAAGGAGAAATACATTACATGCTAAAATGTCTTCCATTTCCTTGAGATCACTATTCTTCAGAAATACTTGCTTTAACAAGAGTTTAGAGCAAGTATTTCTGAAGAATAGTGATCTATTCTTCAGAAAGATATTCATTCTAAAGTAATATATACCATTAAGAAAAATTAAAAGATAATAATAAATAAATGAAACCTGGAATTCCAGCTTTTTTTTTTTTTTGCTTCTCTCTCTCTCTCTCTCTCATTCACTTTCTCTCTGTCTATTTCTTGCTCTTTCTTCTTTGGCACAATATGATCCTCTGCACTAACGAATTCCAGACTTAAGATATCTGCTCTTAATTAATGTGAACTAATCACTGCCCCCCCTATCTCTCTCTCTCTCCCTCTCTCTCTCTCTCTCTACACTAGCTTTCTACTGATTTCAAAATCACTTTACTTTTTCTTCTTTCAACTCAAGTAGAGCCAGCACACCGCACTATTCAAAATAAATCGAAAGAAAAAAATAGGAGCCACAACACAATCTTCATTTTAAACCTTTTTTTTTATCAGTTTCGTTTCCCTACACATTCTCTCTCTCTCTCTCTCTCGCTTGCTCGCTTTCTCTCTCGTTCTTTGTTCATAGCCCGATATTGTATCTCCTTTCAGAGTCAGGCAGTATGTTCTAATGAGGTGTCTTTTGTTCGTAATAGAAACTTTATCCTGTAAAAGAAAGTAAGTGGGGGTTAGGCAAAATAACTGGGGGGAAGGAAAGTAGGGAAGAAAGACAAAATAATAAAAAAGTGTAAAGAATCCATTGATTTCCATTGTTGTCCCATGACAATGAGCTTTCAGCCACTCTCTACATATCGTTCGCATAAGTGCGTTATCATGCAGAATGAAATAAGAGATGCCATCCAATAGCTAGCCAGTTTGTATGAAGTAGATGCAAAAAGTCTTTTACATTAGAAGGGAGAAGAAATGTATTTCCTTATGTACTATTAAAGGCGTCAAACTCTGCAACGATTGTTTTGTTGTATATCTTGAAGTTTCTATGAGGAATTAAAAAAATCCAGCTGTGTTTTTCTATTGGTACATGAACATAAACATTAATATAATGAACATTATAAACACGATTTATCATAAGATTTATTTATCATAAACATTACGGTAAATGAGCATTGATAAAATATCGGTTAAATCGCAATTAATGTGTAAAATATTGCAATTAAAGCAACATTCATGATATATCTTACGTTGGTCTACACAAACATTCAAAGTAAATTCAATTAAGAGGATTACTCATCCTCCGGAATCCTTATTCTTTCAGTTTGCAATATCTGTTAATCGAGTGTACTTTGTAAGTTTGAATATTATGTGGATACAAAAGCCCAGGTCCACAAGAAAGAAAAACTGTGCCACTTCTATACTAGACTTATTCACAGTTATTGAAAGAACCCTATAAAGGTTCCTCCTGTCATCGACGGGATTCGAATCCATGTCTTACAACTGAACTGCAATACCTCTATGTGCTCCCAAGAACTACATTACAAAAGAATATATATATTTTTTATTTTTGTTCATTCTTAACTTGCATACTGTTAAAGTATTTAATACATGCAAATCTTACTCAGATACGACGCTTTATTTTTTCATCATTAAGTAGTTTGATTAATTTCAAATAACATGAAGAGTAAGTGGTTCTACGTTAAAAAGAATGACAGTTTTTGATTTTGAAAATACTCTCGTTGATACATTTGCAAACTTATATCTGAATGCGTGTAATTCAGATCAATGGTATTCAATATAAAATGCCTTTCAATTCAAGACACTTATTTATAAACTACAGGGATATTTTCCAGGCTACATGTGTCAACTATCCCTAACACTTTTGACTGTGTGTGTTTTCTCTTTGACAGCCTGTTCAAATGATGAGCCTCTTTGATTTCTTCCGATTAAATATTATTCAAAGCCTAATGCATATGGGAGAATCCGTAGCTCAGTCAGTGTAGACGAGTCCCTTTGATCGGAAAGACAGTGGTTCGATTTCCGTCTGACGTGAGAAACTTTTATCTGGTCTCTTTCAACAAAAGGTAAGTTACAGTAAATTATTAGGTCTCATATGGAGACCTGCTAATTAGGTAGGGGAATTTTTCGGCCCTCAGAACTGGCAAACCTGCCCGTGAACACAGTCATGAATACGTCCCAGCTATATGCCGTTCCCGAACCCGGATAAAATTGAGGGGAGTTGTGGAATGCAGTGGTGAACTAATACCCTGTAAAAATCTCACGAGGAACACTTTGTGGGAAATACCTATAAAGTCATTTAGGGTCGTAAAAGACTGAAAGGGAAAATCCACTACAATGCATGCTGAGAATTATAATAAGTCTTATTTATAGAGTGAGTTGGCAAAATAAATAAATAATTTCTTTCGGCCCACCTTAAAAAAGCGACTTAGTAAGGTCCACATATAAATGAAGACTAACATAACTTGCATTCTAAAAACAGCAAGAGGAAATATTTTCTTCAGACATTTCAAATGTGCCAACCAATGTAGTGATTTAAAATCGCGATTTAGCCTAAGCATTTGTAATTAACACGCGAGCCAATTTAGCACTACGACAACTACTAAGGAAAACCTTTATACGTTTTCTTTACCAGTGAAGCCAGTTATGTTGCTAGTGTGCTGTTATTAATTAAATTATGAAGAGTATTAACCGACGCCTATTGGTATCTACTTTCATCACTGGTATGCACTTCTCGGTTGAGAAATGGACTCAACTGTCGATGAAAGAAAGAAACGCTGCTGCGTTTCAAAATGATGCCTAATTCATTTTAAGGTTATTGCCTGTTTCATCAACGAAAGTGAATAGTTATAAAATTGCTACTTATAAAACACATAAGTATCTCCCACCAACGGAAGGTCAAAGACTATTATTATTATTATTATTATTATTATTATTATTATTATTATTATTATTATTATTATTATTATTATTATTGAACCCGCTATTGAACACAGCTAAGAGGGCGCTTTAGCAGCAAGCAGTCACAAGCACGATATTTCGATGCTCCCATATTTTAAGTTGCAAAGTAGATATTTTCTTGTGAATTAAAATTTAAAGTACATCAGTGAACTCCGTTCTTCAAGACGAACATATAGATGTAAAAACTGTAAGTATCTGTTAAGTAATAAGTAAAATATAAGTATTCAAAGTTCGAAGTATACGTTGGTCAACTACGCGAGAAGAGAACAAAGGAGGACGCCATATTAGAAAATACGGCAAGATCGTCAAACAAGAAGTATGAAGTGCTACAAATGCCAAGAAGACCTAACGGGGGAAGAAAACCACGTAACATGTAGGAACTGCCAAAGAAACATGCATTTTTTATGTTCAGGATTGTCCGAGACTACCTGGCAGCGAAAATCAAACAAGAATCGTGACGAGTGGAAGTGTCCCCATTGCAGAGATAACAAAGGAACGTTGCCTTCGACCGCACGCGGAAAACAGCCAACGCAGAAAACAACCGCAGGCAGTAAACAGCTATCAACAACAGAGGGAATTAAAAAACAAAGAAAACAACAACAGAAACCTAGGTGAGCCATCTTTAAATGCATTACTTGAAAATAGATTACAAAACCTAAAAGAGTGTTTAATCGATTTTGTTGGAGAACTATTTAAAAAACATACCGCACAAATTACAGAAAAATTTAACCAATACGAGGCATTTATTAAATTTAATAATAACTCGATAGAAGATATGTTACAGACCGTTAGAGAAATTAAAAACTGCGTCAAAGAGCTAACTGAAAGACAGCATAATTTAATTAAAGAGACAACGGACCTACGGCAAGAACTAAACTCTCTAAAGCAACAGTACGAGCTCTCAAACCAACAGCAGCACAAAAATGACCTCCTCATAAATGGTCTCCCAGAAATAGCTATGGAACCTCTAAGAGACACTGTAATACAACTAAGCCAAAAAATCGGCTCCCTCATTGAACCAAGAGACATCCAGTCAGTGCATCGGTTACCACAAAAAAGGAAAAGAGAAAATAATACCCGTCCTTCTCCCGTCGTAGTGCGACTCACCAACAGCCTAACAAAAACTACACTTATAAAAGACAGCAGGATTAAAAATCCAGTAGTAAAGGATCTGAAAGGAGACCACGACAACACCCCAATATACTTGTCTGAATACCTTACTCCACACTATCAGAAAATATTATACCAAGCAAGGAAAGTAAAAACAGAAAACAATTACCAGTTTCTATGGATAAGAGACAGCAAAATATTCCTCAGAAAGACACAAGACTCAAAACCAATCGAAATAAAATCCGTAGATGACCTCAACAGGCTGTCACATTGAAAGGAATATTGACAACTCGTAAAGAAGGACCAGCACCCCAACCAACATGAATGCACACCATCAAGCAGACGTAATCACCCCGGAACATAATAATTGAAACATTCTGAAATCAATATCAGAATGGAAACAACTGACAATCCCCAAAAAAGGACTATCTATTCTCCACATCAACATCAGAAGCATTCAAAAATACTGGCTGACCCTGCAAGCTTATCTGAAGGAAGATATAGACGAAATAGACCTTTTAATACTGACTGAAGTATCTACGACAAACGAAGAGGCATCCGCCTACAAAATGCCACACTTCCAACAACACAAACACTGCAGACAAACAAAACGAGGCGGTGGTATAATAATATTTACCAAACATAAACTAGAAGTAACAGAAATAAACTATAAATTAGAATATGCAGAAAACATATGCATCGAAATTAAAAACATAAACAAGAAAACTCCCTGATATTAAACGCAATATACAGACCACCCAACTTAAGCACCACAAAATTCCTAGAAGAACTAAACAGACGGATTTCAGCTACGAAAGTAGGCACCTCAAAATACTTGATAATAATAGGAGACATTAATATAAACATTAGGAACATAAATAACAACACAGAACAATACCTAGACCTATTATCGGCATATAACATAACCCCATCCATACAGTCGTATACACGAGAAGAGATAATCGGAAACACAACAACCTCAACCTGCATTGATCATATAAATATAAGGGCCCCTCCAAACAGCCACACAGCAGCCGTCATAACATGCAAACTAGCAGACCATTATTTCACAGCATTGCAGTTACACACTGAACCAGAACCCATAAAAATCACTGAGACTACAAAACAGTATCATAGCATTGTAAACGAAGCAATAGTGAACGATGAAATCAGAAAAACAGACTGGATGCAGATAGCATCTTTAGACTCTGCTGAAGCTGTATATAATAATCTTAAACTTGCATTTAACAAAATATACAACAAAGCATTAACAAAAATAAAAATACGCCCCCAAACGAAACCAAATCCATGGATAACAGACAACATACTAACAGACATACAAAGAAAAGATGCCCTATGGAAACAACTTAAGAAGTCACCGAACAATATCGCTTTAAAAGCTGAATACAAAAGAAAACGGAATCTCCTAACAACCCAGATTCGAACTGCAAAAAGAAACTATTACAACAGCACAGAATGACATAAAGGAAACCTGACACCTGATTAATGAAATGCTGGACAATATACACAGAACCACCGCCACAGAAACAATAAAACACAGCTTTGCCTGCGACTTCAAATCCCTTAAACAGTTGGCAAACAAATTTAATCAGCACTTCGTGAACTCTGTCCAAAAGCTACAAGAAACAACCTTTCCTCACACATACGAAAATTCTCCACTAGGTCCACGAGCAACCCAGTCGATGTGGTTCCCCACAGCAACAAAAGAAGAACTATCACTGGCAATTCAACAAATTAATCCTAACAAAGGACCGGGGATAGACGGAATCAGACCAAAAGACATCAAGAAACACTCAACCGACCTACTTCCAGTTATACAAAAACTGTTAAATAAAATCTTCGAAACGGGACACATACCTGAAACACTGAAGACTGCACTAAACACACCCATACACAAACAGGGAAAAAGAAACATAATAAGTAATTACAGACCTATCGCCACGCTGCCTGTAATCAACCAAATCATGGAGCGCATTGTACATCAGAAACTCTCCACATACTTTGAAAAATTTCTAATCATACCCAAAACACAATATGGCTTTCAAAAAAATAAAGGAACAGCAACACTCCTGGAAGACTTCCCAGATCTAATAAACGCTGCATTGGATAAAAACAGAATAACATTAGTGGTATTCATTGACCTAACAAAAGCATTTGACACACTAACACATAAAACCTTGTTACCGAAACTTACCCATATCGGAATTGGTGGTCGTCTACTCCAGTGGTTTAAAGCATACACGAAAAACAGAAAGCACATCACACGTACAGGATCAGCACACAGCAAAGAGGTACACGTAACCTGTGGTGTACCGCAAGGAGCTGTCCTATCTCCCATTCTATTTAACATATACACACACGACATAAGCCAACTCCCCCTAAAAAGTAAAATCTTCCAGTATGCAGACGACACTGCCATAGTATCCATTCACAACACTGCAAAAATCGCTTACAAAAATATGCAACACGACATCAATCAAATCACTAACTGGTTAACCGAAAACGGCATATATATAAACCCTGGAAAAACAAAGCTAATGATATTCAAAAACCCCCAAACCCTGCCCATAGAAACTAAATATCTCACTATCAAACATTCATCCTCCTATACACAAAGTGCAGAACCTAAAATCACAACCATCACACAGGTGAAAACAACACGCTAACTTGGACTTCACTTCGATGCAGATCAAAGTTGGAATAGCCATACAAACTACCTACATACCAAGCTTAGGATAATAGCAAGCAAACTATACAAATTAAAAGACATTGCTCCAACCCACATAAAAATACTAATCTATAAAGCATTATGTGAAAACATTTTAAGATATGCAATCACATCATATGCATTCTGCGCAGACTACAGACTTAACAGGCTACAATGGTTGCAAGATAAAATGATAAAACTGATATTCTGGGAACAACCCACTCTTATGCAGGAAGCATGGACAAAACACAAAATATTTAAAGTGAAACACTTACGCCACTACACAGTCATGTTAAAACACTACTACAGCCCAACATATAGAGTAACCAGAACAACATATCAAATAACAAGACCACAGTCAACAAACTACATAACATATAAGTACAACAATCACTACAGCAAAGCCACCCGAAACTTCTACGTACCTGACATGATAAACAAACTGCTGTTCGACAACAGAAACCTAGGAACATACAGAGAGCTGAAACAGGCACTATATAAATATTATAGCGAGAATGAAAATTAGAGCAATTCCTGTTTCTCTCTCCCCCACCACACACACACACACACACACAAACCAAGACAACCCCCCCTCTCAAAAAACTACCACTACAAGAACACAAAGAAACAAACACACCATGTCTAAATCCAACCCTATTTGCACAAAAAAAAAAAAAAAAAAAAAAAGTTAAACTGTAATAGCAGTCAAAGTCTTTCAAACACGTACCAACAAACAGTAAAATGAACACCTGGCTTATGACCACTATAGGAACACAACCATGAAACCACCACCCTCTGTCATCTATTATCTTCCTCAGATAAGCTCTGCTTCGAGGAAGAAAATTACTAACTTGCAAGTATCTGTTATACACACTTGTAATGCGTTATAAATATTATATACATATAATTACTACAGCAACTATGTATGCAATTCATCTGAAACATAAAAAAAAAAAAAAAAAATTCTGTATAATCCTTATTGTAAATACTGTAAATATTATTATTGTATGTAACTTATACTGAGACATAATAAAATGTAAAAAAAAAAAAAAAAAATTATTATTATTATTATTGAATTGTGTGTGTATGCTGCATTACTGCATTGTATCGTGAATTGTGTGCACATTGGTGCCAATCCATATTTAGCTAGTTTAAAAAAATGTATATTCATATTTATAAAATGTACTCTGCATTTTGTATATCGAATTTTCGTACTGTACAGAAAAGATAATATGTTTTTCATTGTGTGTGTGCAGATACTCTGTGTGATAGTAAACCGTATCATTTTCATTGTGAAAAGAAATAAGTCGTTTATAAAAAAAAATAAAAAAATAAAAAATAAAAAAAAATATTATTATTATTATTATTATTATATTCTAAATTCAAAAATTCTGTACAAACCTTATTGTAAATATTGTAAATATTATTATTGTATGTAATTTATACTGAGACATAATAAAATGTTAAAAAAAAAAATTATGTGATACCTCAAGGGAGTCCAAAGACTCATCGAGGGAGAGCGTGCCAACAGCATCGAACTATTGATCTCTTTCCAAATATTAACCGCGCGCAAACTTGCTTAACGTTTTGCGAGCCATTAGTAGCAGTGGCTCTACCAATCGACCAACCTTTGCTGGCTATATAGTACATTAGCAGAATGGGAGAACAAAAATTTTTTTAGTAGTTTTAATCATTTTATTATTTATTTTTATAAAGTCCAGAAACCCTGCTCGACGGAACAAACATGGAACTTTTTTTCAAGCGACTTCAGGCTTCCAGCAAGTGAGGCGATTATATCATAAAAGACGGCGAAATTCATGTTCCACTTAATGACAATCAAGAAAATCCATGCCTACTGCGGAACACGAGCCGGTAGTCTGGTGGCTGAAGAGCGGATAAGTTGATTTGGCCAACCAGGCCAACGAATCTTACTTGTAATCTCATTTCCCGCTATTGAATTCAATTTTGTGGACACTGCTATATCAGCGATCTCTCTAGAATTAAAAAAAAAAAATCTCGAAATATTTTTGCCTGGGATTGCTTTCTGGTAACTCCTATGAGGTAAAAACCTGAATTCACTCATGGAAAAATGCTGCTACATCGATGAAAGTGAAATATGAAAGTGGCCTACTCATTTTCAGTTGAAGGTCCTCATCGTCGAGATTTGAATTCCAACCAAATAGCACATATTGTTCTTCTGTGATATATGTATTATACTATATACCTCCTTATCAGAACATGAAATCTCAAGAACAGTTGCATCATAGACAGGATTCGATCCCATGTAATTCCAATCAAAGGGGCATACGTTTTGTCGACTGCTCTTTGAGAAGAGGGGAAGGATATCAAAAGAAATAAATCTTAAGAAAATGTTGCTGAATCTCATCTCAAAGATACTTCAAAATAATATTACAAATTACAGTAACAAATTACGTGCACTAGTGCTGTTTGATGCATAGCAATATTACTAATCTGGTTTTCCCTTTCAGTCGTTTCCGACCTCAGGTGAATATTTTAGGCATTGCCCACAAAGTATTCCTGATAAGATTTTTACAGGTAGTTCACATTGCTTTCCCCAACCCCCCCAATTTTATCCGGGCTCGGAACCGGCATATAGCTGTGAGGTATTCATGAATGTAATCCATCTGTGTTCAGTGGGCGGGTTTGCCTGTTCTGGGAGGACGAAATATCCGCGTTTTGGGGTGAAATAACCCCCACCTCCGTATGAGACCAGCTAACTCACCTTTAGTCGAAAGAGATCAGATAAAGGTTCCTCACGTGACTGACGGGAATCGACCCAGATCTTTCCGACCAAAGGGCTTCGTTTATACTGACTGGACTACGGAGGAGGCTCGTATTACTAATGCAATAACTTTTATCCGAACTGTAAGTTTTCTTTTGATAAAAAAATATTCAAATAATTAACAGACTGCTGTGTAAAGACTGCGGTATAGTTTCATAGATTCTTATAATAAGATTCATTCCAAAATTTAGTGGTGACGTCATTGAGTTTTTTTTTTTTTTTTTTTTTTTACATCTCATAATCGACACTGTAAGATTTCAAGCTCGTAAGTCATTTTCTAATGTTGGATGCTACTCTTAATTTCCACTTCCTTAAAATTTGATTGGTAATTTCTCTAAGGAAAGAATTAATTTTCAAGAGGTTTTGTTCATTTTTTTTTATGTTAACATATTTAATCTGAAATAGAGATATTATTTTGTTTAAGTTTTTTTTTTAACATCATTGTCTCGAAATAAAATTATTTACAGGTTTATCTCTTCCCTTTATGATCAGCTTAAAGAAAAGGTATCAAAACATAAAATGCAGCGCCTTCGGAAGATTAAGACTTTATCGTACTAACATTTGCTCACTTGTTCATACGACGGAAATTCCGTTTTTTATGCGTTATTAATACCCCCAGATCAATGTATCATAACAAATACTGTCTACTTCTTTCGAATGTACAGTACTTATTTGTATAACTTTCGTTTTCACTTTTCTATTTGTAATTATTCGCTTATGTCATGAGGATGTGAAAATAAACGCTTAAAAGACACCAGTACTTGTAAAAAAAGGCATTTGGCATTGTAAAGGTTATTATGTTCTGCATCTCGTATTTATTAATACTTGCGGAATTCTATATCTCGATTCCATTTCTTGTTTTCTGATTTCTGAAAACGAACTACAGGGTGATTCATATAGAACCGAAAGCATAAAATATGTTATAGACCAGAAATAAGGCGGAAAGGATTCGTCTCAAAACACTTGTGAATTGCCAAGCACTTCCTGCTGAGCCATTCAAGGTAAGGTAAGTTTTCTGAAACTTTGATCAGTTTCATGAATTCGTTTGCGATCTAGAAAGCAAACTTTGGGTTTGGTTGTATAGAAAACACCCTGTTGTCTTTACCTTTCTAATCCCAAAATGTACATAGATATGCGCTTTGCTTTTTTGTATTGGAAAAGAAATCAAGACATTGCAGTTTGTGTTTTCAATTAACACACTGCTTTCCAAATGCAAAACTTCGAATAAGTCAATGTATATAATGGCCAGGTGTCTCTTAAATATCTAAATGGTTCTCTATCGTTACGTTCAGCTTCCTGACTAGCAATTAACTTACAATTACAAGAAATTTAGTTAATCAGGTAAACGATACACACCATAAACCCAAATATTCTCGTGAAATTGAAATATCTAAATGATGTTCGGTCTCATCTTTTATCTAGCATTTTCTTTGAACTACGAATTCAACTCTAGTATAGAAACCGAAAACCACATTGAGAAACTTTATCAGCTGTTGCTCGTGGTCTTTGTAATGGTCATCTGACGTAGATCTGGTGTACTAATTTCCATTCTTTACACGCAGAGATTTTGCGTACAATAAAGTGCTTCAGTTTTTGTTAACTTGTATGAAATATATTTAACACTCAGCTAAACTTATGCAAAGAAAATTAATATTAGTAATAAACCAAGAAATGCATTATTGAATTTGTTGACAGTTTGAACGTTTACTCAATACTTTTTTATTCAGGCGTGGCATTCGTTTTCTGATAGATGTATCTTTCTAAAAGAGAAAGCGTGTCATTCAGAATAAGAATTTATTTCCACTGTCAGCTTTTATAAAGTTTATTAGAGGTCACAAAAACCTGAAATTTCAGTGCAACATTAAATTCACCTATAGTGGAACACTTGTACATAGAGCTATAGTGAGCATCCTTAAAAAATAAAATACATTACTAAATAATGTTAAAACTATATATTATTTCACTAAATACTTTTATTTATTAACAAAAGTTTTCAGATGTGTGTGTGGGTGTGTGTATACATACTGTAAGTTTAATGTTTAGCTTAGACAGTGATGTCAAGATGGCGATAATCCAATTGCTTTAACTTTCCACTATCCAGCAGATTATAGCGATAATGCCATTGACTGAAAAGAAGAAGAAAAAAAAATCCAATTTATCAACTACGCCCCTAATAGGAAGCAAACTTTAACATTTGCTGCGGCTGATCAATTCTTTATCTCTTTTCGATCAAAAGTAGAAAAGTTTTTGGGTGTTATCGGTAAAATTAGGGCCAGATTTAGACATCATGTAACCAGAGTTATTGAGAAAATTTAGACATAGCACCTTCGCGGTTAAATCGATTTCTGGGAATGAGAGTGTAAAGTGGTCAAAGTTGTCGGTGAAATTAGAGGCTATCAGTTAAGTTCATTGAAGCAGAGAAGAATGGAAATCTAAAAAGATAAGGGTGGAGTGGGTGGTGCTGCAGAACACGATTGCAATCCCGATAGCTACAGCATAAGAAATTAAGTGAACGATTAAATTCTTTCAATAGCCACTTATAGTTCGAGCCTCATTTAATCGGGATGCAATTCTATGAATAATAGATAGAGAGTATGTTTCTTTATACAAAATCTGTTCCGTTGCCGGTCAGTTACTAATTAATGAATTCTAACTTCTCAATACTCAGCAGTTCCAATAAAATTTCTAGAAAATTATTTTCTAGACAAATGTACTTTTTTAACGGGTAGTAGTTGACTGCCAGTGACTGAATTGTCGATTGTCTTTGGATTGCTTTAAGCAATTTCAGTTGTTTCGACGAAACACGCAGCAATATAAAATTAGCTCCCAAAAACCCGAAAAACGTATTTTTATTATTTGATTGAACATTACTTATCTCCCTCAAGGAACTAGTATGCAGTCCAACATATTCAGGATGCAGCTATGAATCCTATGTTGAGAACACATACGAAGAATTGCACGTTCCCAACACAAAGTGTCTTAACAGTAGTACATGTTTATCATCATATGAAGACACCAGTATTTTAAGTTGAAGTAGTTTCTAGCTAAAGTAAATGACGATGCTAGTAGTTCTTATTCAACAGGAATTTCTAGTTTAGCCCATTTATTAAAAGGTCAATTTATCTCAGTAATTTTCAAATGAAATATTTTGAGACGAAGTTTGAATCTAGCAGTCTTCTATAACAACTAGAATGAAAAATCCGATCAAAATTATAATTATAATGGTTATTTTTTCCTGTGATCATTATTCTTCTTTGATATATTCATTTCATTGCACGTTGTTTGCAACTGTCATTAAAATAATTTGTTCGTAGATTAAAAAGGACCGTGGGGGAGGAGAAAGGCGATGAAAATTTTGCAATTGCAAGAACCTCTTTCTTTACAGACCGATATTTATACGATGATATGAGCAATAAATCACACAATATTTGAAGGCATATATAGGAAGGAACAAAATTCCAACATCTATCTTTTTTTTTTTTTTTTTGAAAGCGACAAAGTTCTAGAATGCTATCTGAAAGTTTTAGCAATCTGGTTGTCTTAAATTCCTTTAGAAATCTCAATTGTCATTAACAATTTAGTAATATCTTTTATACTATAGGAAAAGTAGTTTAAATATTTGATTGCGTGTATGAATAATTTCTTGTTGGATGGATCCTGACAACTAAAAGGCAATCTTCGACTATCCTTTCGATGTCGTGATCTGCGTAATTTTCAAATGAAATATTGGGAGATGAAGTTTGAATCTAGCATTCCTTTGCATAATCAACTACTCCTGAAAAAGTTCACAAATTTTGATTTAAGTACTGACTCTTGTAACTCTTCGAATTTCATTTGTCGCATTCTCTGATACTTTGTCCCATCTCTTAAAGTTATCAGTCATTCATTTACAGAACTCATCGCATCTTTTCATTATAAACACAAAATTATTTGTAAATAATTATGCCTCAGCGAAGAATTGATTTCATTTTATTTTCTGAAACCCCTTCATTTCTTGTGTGTATTTAAGAGATCAGCATTAAGAAAGTGTGGTAATGGTTGGAGTCGTGGAGAACGGCGAAACGTTACCCACATGCTACTCCCACGGGCTTTGGTCGTGCATGGGGAAAGTGCACATTCGTTGTCGCCGAACAACGTACCAAGCACGTCTTTCTCTAAGTAGTCCATGGGGGTTTTAGGAGTGCAACAAAATAACCCCTGCAGACTACAGGGAGGTGTAGAGGAAATACGGTAGTCGCGCTCTAAAAACAATGTGGGATAAAAGCATGCAGAAAAGATAACCTCTCCTCAGGTGCCATTCTGTGCCTGGTTACAATAACAAATCACCTTGGCTGATCGTCAGCCACTTTAGTTTAATAGGAAGGGGAAGAGACAGAAGTGAGGCACTGCTAGGTCCTTCTTTGGGAATTGTTAGCGAAAGAAAAAAGGATGTTGCATCAGACAGAACAATCCAATCGGTAATTTTTTTTCTTCTTTTGCTCTACCTCTGCACGTCTCTTCTCAGTTTATGAATTAGATAACCTTATTTTCAGTTCTCATTCACGAAAATGAGGACAGTAAATTAATTAAAAGTAACTGTGCTAGTCTGTCTGTTGAACGTGAATAGACTGTTCGAAAATTGACTACTTAGTAATGAAAGATTTTCAGAAAATAATGAGTTACGTTACTAGGGGAGAGAGAGAGAGAGAGAGAGAGAGAGAGAGAGAGAGAGAGAGAGAGAGAGAGAGAGAGAGAGAGAGAGAGAGAGAGAGAGAGAGAGAGAGAGAGCACAAACATGCTTTACAACGTGAATCACAGAAGAAATCCGTTATAAGGAAAATTTCCAGCTGTTGCAATAGCGTGTTTATAAGAAATATTCGTTATAACTATTATTTGCCATTCTCCAGTATGAGAACAGAAAAATCATGGGACTGATTTTAAAAAACTAAATCCAAGTAAAAGAAATTTGAACATTAACTTGGTATGAATGAACCGGCGAAAATAAACATGCCATAATTATTGAATTTAATTGGTAAATGAGACTATGAGCAATTTCAAGCAATAGAATTATAATCATTTTAAACTGGAATTTTAAACTGGAAATATAATCAATATCTATGTTACAGTTCACCTTAAAGAAACCAAAACAGACAAATGTTCGCTCTACATCATTTATATCTACATATCCATTCATGAACAAACTTAAATTCACTACATTAGATGACATTGTTCAGTTATATCGATTCCGAAAGAAACAAAGTTCTGGTAGTCATTATTGGGGACTATAATTATTATGACTACTATTATGTGCCCCCCCAAGGAGTCCAAGGACTTATTGTGGGAGGGCACTGTACTCCACCACTACACATCTCTCCGTCTTCACTAATGAATTATCCAGCTACATAACGACACTACTGCCATCTACACACACAACGCTATCTACTGCCAACCACCACAGGCAATAGTATTTTTTGTCTGTAAAGTCAATGGTTCTCATGATCAGTTTGCCTGTATGCGCGATGAAAAACCAGAGTTTCCGGGAGAGAGTAAAAAAAAAAAAGAAATTGCTACCTCCATATGAGATCGGGTATCGTCCTAATAGTTGTTGAATAACAGCCCCATATTGGCAAACTTATGGAGGAATTTCGAGTAATACGAAATACCATTTTGTATGTAAAGCGATATTCCCGATTACTCTATCTGCACGATCTCATGATATGAATTATATATTACATTATTTTCTTTGATTGGTGTATTAACATTGCTTAATTGAAACCATGAAGAAGAAAAGACAATGTTTGACTTCTACAGATATTCCTAATATATCTAATTTGGTCAGTCCCGGTCCTTCCATTGTGGCAAAAAAACCGAAAAAACAATCATCTCCTTGTTTGAAAAGATCTGGGTTTAGATACCGTCAAGGAGAGCACAAAGAACCTAAATCTTCGCTCCTGAAGATTAGTCAGTAAAGTAAAGAGCTGACAGGCCTACCATACATTCTCTGGAAACCCATAGTTTTCCTTCTTGAAACAAACAGACTAACCAGAGAAAAACAATATTATCAGATAGGATCTTCGTCTCCCAGTCTTCATATCATCGATGTAATACTTCTGAACAACCACAATCGAATCAGCTTGTTTGTTTTAACAAATATTTTCCTGAATGTGTCTATATACATGCTCATAGAACCAGTATTCAAATTTCAAGATATATTCTTAAAAACAAATCGAATAGCTTATTTCTCTGCATGTTAAACAAAAAAGAATAGAACATCTAAATGGAATGAACAATAGCAAACTGCAAAAACTGCTGACATTAATGGAAAAGAGAAGATTACAAGACCAAGAAAGCGTTATCAGGATACAGAAATATACCATTTGGACTAGGCTCATGACAACAGGAAGAAGATCGTTATTTATAATATTTGACTTCTAACTTGAGACTCATATAAACAATGTTAACTTAAACCTTCTGGATCATATTGGAATTCGCTGTTAATCTGAATTCAGCATTATCGTGTGAAGTCTGTTATTCATTTGACGGTGATAAATGATTGGACTTCTAAAAAATCACATTAAACAATCGACAAAAAGAAACGCTTAAAAAAACAACAACGATTTTGTTCCTTTATTGAAACTTTGCCTACCTGATTGACGTAGTGAACTTATCATCCGCTCTACAACTGATAGGAAATGGCATGGATGTTTATGAATGTCTTTAGATCGAAATTAATTTCAAGGCCAACTTCTTATTGGAGTCCTGGACTTGCTAAAAAAATTCCATATTTTGTCTAGCACGGTTTACAGATCACCCAATCCTTAACAAGTTTCACGTTTAATACGTGAGACTTGCATGTTTGCAAACTTTCGCGGTGAAATTTATACATAATTCTAGGGCTGTTGTAAACCTTACTATTTCTTGATTTACAATGCAAACCCGTTTTAATATAAATTAAAGGAGAATATTAGGAACTTATGAATAATATCATAATGTTTTAAGTAATCCGATAGAATAACTTCTGAACATCGTTAGAATTACCAGAGGCTGTCTATGTTCAAAAGCAAATCATATTTTTATAGTTTTAGTTCTATAGTTTTGCGCTGAATTTTATCACATAAATAATTTATGAAACTATTCAAAATAAAGCACTGCAAAGACTTTTCTCCTAAGACGTGACACCGTTTTGAACGATAAAAAGTATTGTTCTAATCGACCTCTACAGTTTTCATTTGTACAGGATTACAAATTAGTAGCATTACAAAGAAAATGAAATTGATCTGCCATTTGCCCATACGAGAATATAATTCTCCAGATTATATTTCTGACAAAAGTCATTCTTAGCTTTTGGTCATAGTTTACTAAACAGAAAGCGTTGTTATAACACCATATTGTTATAAGCCAAAATAATTTGCCTATTGAAGAAAAGGACATGCTTTCTCAGCACACCGCACCTGTCTTAGTTCATATACTGAATTTCGTTTCGACTAAAGCACGACCTATAAAGTACTTGCGTGAGTGAGATTTCTTCCTTTTTTTTGTACGGCAGTCACATGCAGTGTTGTTCTTTAGCACTGTTGTTTTATACCTCGCTCTACATCACGTTTGTATTTTAAAAATTGCGTTGGTTGAATAAGGACCGACAGTGTTTTTCCCTGAATGTCAGAAGCTGCTTATTTGATATAATATAAATATACATAAATATCACTTTATCTTTTCTTATTGAGTCTTTGGAAACTTGCAACTGCATTTCAACAAAACGATACCAGATGTTCGTTTCTTTTGAAACCAATATTTATTATCAAGGTTTTATTTTCCATATTCATCTCTTACACTGCAGCATCATATTGTTCATGTAGGTAGCAATATCATCGCTGCATTGAATTTATGGTAGCTATGAAAGATACATTTTAAGCGTCTCAACATCCACGTTCTTCTCATTTTCTTCAGAGTCTCCTAGCCTGGGGATGTTCCATGAATATAATCAGATGGATTTATTAAAAAGATGATATTTGTTTACTTTTTCTCTTGTTATGAGATACAGTTTTCCGTAGTACCTGATTATTTGCAGGGATATAGAGGCTACGTAGTCTTCGCTGGTAAAATATCACCACAAAGTTATTATCGAAAATTTATTAAACAAATATATAAATGTAAAATACAATTTTAGGATTTACAGAATTTAAGAATAATTTTATAGAGTTCATTCTGTATATATAAAAATATAACATATTTCCAATCCTTTTTGTTCATACGAAGGTGGGAAGGCTTTTTCCTTCAAAAATTCGTGTTTTTCATTTCGGAAAAACGAAACACCGGCTAGAAGATGTACTCAATATTCAACAGCATATACACGCAGTCTAATATACAGTAGCCTAATAGTTTTAGTTGATTCGGCAGTAAATCAAATAACAAAACAGCCAACCAACCATTCAAAATTTATCATTGCCTTCTGATAAGGGGAAAAACTAAATTAATTAAGGAAAATGAATTTAAACTGTGATATACTTTTCAATGAAAGTAACTCATCTTAAACCTTAGAAACGTTGCTTTTGCAATGTTCACGTAGCAAAACATTCACGTAGTAAACACTCATACAGTTAAAGTCTATTGGATGAATGAGAGTCAAGTTATTCTGGTTTGTGCCAAATAGTAAATGTCAGATGGTTCATGAGCCTCATCTTCAAAACGAAGTTTGCCTACGTATTGACAAAACCGTTTCTTGATCTTTCTCTTCCTCTGTTCACATTAGTTGGTCTACAGAGAGCAAGAGAACTGAACGTAGGTGAAGGTGGATGTCAAAGTTAGTGTCCCGATCATCTCAGTTGAAGTTTTTTAATTGTTTCTCTTAAGGGACTTTGCTGACTTTCTTCAAGAACGATATTATTAGGAGTGTGATCTCGTCATGTGTATCCTAGAACTGTTCGAAGGCATGTTGTCCCAAAGCTATTGATGATATTAACTGCTCGTTGCGTAGTGATGTTCCATATCTGGGCTCCATATGTAAATGTCGATCGACGGGCGGTTTTGTACAGATGAATACTGATATTTATGATGACAAGTTGGATTCCCAGTTATTATTTAAACTTTTATGGAATTAAAGAGCTTCGTGCTTTCTTTTCGCTATGTCTGTTAGAGTATCAATGTAGGAAACAAGTTGCGAAAATCATTTACTTTATGAATTTGGTCATTTAGCCTAATATTTCTTTCTATTCTGTTCTTTAAGACTTTAGTTTTCTGATGTTGACAATCAACCCAATCAGTACTTCATTTTTACATAAATTATCTAAGGGGTTTGGGCCAGTTTGGATGTTATAGTCAATCAGTACATCATCTACAAAACAGAGACTGTTTGTGTGGGTTTATAATGCTGAATCTTGAAAGAGTTATCCCGTACCCATTTCCTCATACATAGCCAAGGCTAACAATAAAAAAGATATTGTGACAAAGAGTCTCCCTGGAGAACTCCAGTAGAAATAGGAAATTTCTCAACCATCTCTCCATTAACCATTACCCTTGCACGATATTTCTGTTGCGGTTCTGCTATTGTTTGGCTCATTTTCAAGTGGATGCTATAATAACTGAGAATTTTGAATATCCTTGGTGTATTGATTGAATTAGAGGGCTTGAGAAATCTATTTTTAAAAGATTAACTTTCGAATGCAGTTTCCAAATCTAGTTTTGCAATACAGTTTTCAAAATCTAATTGTTCACTGCTTGTCTTCTTCTCTGATATATATGACCTTAGGTTCCTGAACTATAACAAAAGTACAACTTCACGAGCAAAGCAAGTTGGGACAATGTTACTGTCATCACTGTGGACGATATTAACAACCAGAATGAATGAAAAAATCCCGTTTTCATATTTTCGTGTTTTCAATCCGTGTCTAATGTCCCTGATGATGATTTTTGGAACTACTTTTTTTTCTCAGATATTGCTTCCGAATGACACCCACATTCCTGTTTATAGGATGAGAAATTCCAAATTTCTAGAGGAACTTTCCTCTAGAAATTTGGAGAAACAAGGACAGCAAACTTGAAGCGATACCACAAAATTAACAGCCTGTAACAGAAAGACGAAAAAGTTATGGGAAATAAAATAGTATTTGAAGAGATCATCGTTAGACATATATTTAAATAGGCTGGGAAATAAAAGAATTAATAGTATTATTCAACAGAAACTGCATAAAATATATGAATTTGAAGAACGTACAGAGACAAAGATATATGAGTCGTGCAGAGAAATGGAAACTATAAAACAAGTATGGTAAGGGAGAAAATTTGGATTATGATAGGAAACTAACTGATTAGGTTAAACGTAATCCTATGATGAGATTTTTCTTTACTTGGCAAATGAAAGGAAATGTGATTATGGAAGAAACCTTTTATTGATTTCAGATGACAAGAAAGAAATTGTAGTAGAAGTAATTGAATTATCGACCAAACACTTTGTTTAGGAGTTTATCATTCAGGTGAAAATGATATATGTGGAAGTGAATATATGAGAGAATGGAAGAGGATGAGCTGGAGGTCTTAAAAGTATTGCACCATCTCTACTGAAACCTAGCACTGAGATTTCATGGTATTGTAATAACTATTGATAATAGCGATTACAATACTAATTACAGCAAGGTTAATTGTGTGTGTGTGTGTGTGTGTGTGTGTGTGTGTGTGTGTGT